>NW_015113516.1:0-65379 GCF_001443285.1 Poecilia latipinna | reverse complement strand
AAAACAAAAAATACCTTTTTAAAAAAATTTTTTAAAAAGCCCTTTTTTTCCCCTTTTTTTTTTTTTTTTTTTTTTAGAAATTTTACAAAACTTTTACAATTTTTTTTTCCTTTTTCTCTTTTTGTTGTTCCGCTTTACTTACTACGTGAGAGAGTCGGCTCTCATTTAAAGTAAGAATAATAACCATTGCTACCGTTTGAGCTTCCGATGCTCAGCTCCTGCAGAAGGGACAGCGGGTCGCTGTTCTTCTTCGCCTGCTCGGGCCGAACGGCTCTCGGTTTGGGAGGCGCTCGGAGGGCGCTCGCGTACGACATGGTGGGCGGCTTTACTAAACTGGGGGCCCCCTGGGTGGGCTCTGTCGGGGGCTGTGGTGGCGGCGGCGGCGGCTGCTGCTGCTTCTTATTGGGCATCAGAGGGGGAAACTGGTGCTGAAGGGAGTTGAGGTTGTGTGGATGCGCCTGCTGCTGCTGCTGCTGCTGCTGCTGCTGCTGCACGCCGGCCGGTTCCGCCTTCACCTGCTCGTCCGTCTGACGATGGACCTTTGAAGCTGCAGGAGGGAGAAGGCAAACGATAATAAAAACTTACGTTTGCTAATGAAATCAAGAACTGAAATCTATGACAACGTATCATGGTTATTTGTAGGTACAAAAAGGAGGAGTAAATTTACAGCAAAAAAACTGACATGTTGAGATTAATCTGAAAATTTCTAGTCTGAAAATTTGGGAACTTCTGAGTTTCAAAAGTCAAAGATTTGTAGATTCTGTTTTTAATTTTTTTTTTAAAGAAAATTTCCAATTTTAATCTCAATTTTAGACATTTTTGACTTTTCAAGCTCAGAAAACAAAACTTACGCTGGTAACGAAATCAGGAATTCAAACAGTGTCAGGCCCCCACAAGGTATTAGAAACAAACGCGCACACACACACACACACCCGCCCACCTAGAAGCTCACGATGCTGAACTAGTTTGCTGGCTCCGTTGCATGGAATGTTCTGGAATGGACCGGGACCCCCGCCGTTGCTGGGCCAGAGGTGGTCGTGGGGGGGGTAGCTGTAGGAGCCGTGCGGTTGCTGCGGGTGATCCTGGGGCTCGGGATGACAGGGGTGGGCTGGAGATGATTCATCCGGGTAGCTGGAGGAGATGCGGCGCTGATAGAGGGGCCGGCCCGGACCTCTCGGTTCATACTGCGAGGGAGCAGAAGGGTGGAGGAGCAGGAAGGTTATATTTATCTGCCTGGACTCGGCTTCAACACGACACTGACAGGAGATTTCATCTAGAATCCACAGCCAGGCAGCTTATTTAAAGAGGGGGAGGAAACGGCTACATAACATGCATAGATGCACCGATCCTGTATTCATATCTGTAATGGTCCTGATATTCTAAAAAAATTTTCAAAAACTCTAGAGTGGATACTAGTGACAATGTGCCCGTTCTATTTGGGCGGTTCTATTCAGTCAGATTCTAACTTTGTTGTCTGAATGACGTCATGATTTAATATTTATTTTACATCATATTTAGAATCCCTAAAATAACTTTCTGAAAATTTGAAAGGTTTGTTGTAGTTTTTCTTTTACATTTGACCAAGGTTGTCAAGATTTTAATTTATGGGGTGTGCTGTGGTGGTGCAGGGCTTAAGGACAACCCACATATGGAGGCCTTAGTCCTCGACGCAGCTGTCGCAGGTTCGATTCCCGGCCTTGGCGACCTTTGCTGCATGCCTTCCTCCTTCTCTCATTACCAACTTTCCTGTCAATTAACTATCAATTAAAGGCCACGAGAGCCAAAAAACAAAAAAAGATTTTAATTTGGCTGTTTTACTCCTAATTGCGCCAACTAAAAAATAAATTGTGTTATTTTTATATGTTTCATCAAGGTTTTAAGTGTTTTATTTGATGCAGAATTATCAAATAAAAGAGTAATTCAGTACGTTTACGTCTCTGTTTAAACAAAAAAAACATTTTAAGTCAATTCAGGACTGTTTGTATCGTATCAGATCGGATCGGTCTCAGCCGATACTAAACCTCCGATATCTGTATCGGAAGTGAAAAAAGTGAATCGGTGCATTTCTAAGAGAAACAGAAAACACAGAAAGGAAGTCATTACAGCAACAGTAATTAAAAAAGGAATCGCTTCCCTTCTGCACCTCAAAGATCTAGTAGTACTTTGCTGGAGCTGAGTTTGCTCTCCTCTTTTTTAAAGCTTTTTAATAAAATTCAGGGTTTCTTCAGGTATCAAACACAAAACCTTTCAAGACCTTAAAAAACCATTATGAATGAAATTGAACAACTAAATCATGACAGAAATTAGATTTATATTAGGGGAAATGATGTCATTTTTATCTCGTATAACAATGACATCATTGTTATACGATGTCATTGAAAGGTTAAAAAATGTGGGATTGGTTCATGTCATTTGAAAAGCACTGACTCAGTGAATTTCAATTATTTACTTATTTGCATTTCAAAACAACAAATTAGTAAAAAGGCCGATCACATCTTAGTCAAAACAAGGAATTAAACGATTAGTCAAATTTTAAGTGATTAATTGATCATTAAAATAGTAGTCAACTAATTTAGTGATTGATTAATGATAACATGTTCAGAGATGTGGCTGTTTTGTTTTAATATGTCTGTGTTTTTTTAATAAAAAGAAACATTTAAAGTCAATTATCCCGGTTTTTCTGAATCGGGATCGGCCGTTACTCACCCTCAGACATCGGAAGGGGGAAGAAAAAAAAGTGGATTGGTGCAAAACGACAAAGGAAGCAGGTGTACCTCGTCTACGCTGTGGAGGGCTGCGGCTGCTGATGTTCTAGGGGACAGAGGGTGGTAGGACTCAGAGTCCGGGCCTTGATTTTGTTGCTGTTGCTGTTGATGGTGTTGCTGCTGCTGGTGGTGGTGGAGTTGCATCAGCACCTGCTCCGGCCTGTTGGGGTGAGCCATCAGGGGCAGTCCGTACAGAAGGCTATGGCTCTGGTTCCCTAGGAGGTGGTTCTGCTGGGACACGGACGCCGCTCCGCCGTGAGACCACTGCGCTTCCTGCAGGAGATACTTCACGTTCGATGGTGGGGGGCTGCCGCCGCCGGACTGCGCTGGTGGCTGATTCGGGTAGCTGCCGGCGTTGTATAGGGGGTTCCCCGGGTGCTGCTGCTGCTGCAGAGCCGGGTTGTTGAGATGGTTTTCGTTGAGGAGGTTCCGGCCGCTTTCGTGGGAGTACAGTCCTGCGGGGAAGGGGCCAGCGTGATTGGACAGGGGGGCTAAGGAAGACGAGGGCTCGCCGGAGGCACGGGTCTGGGACTGTCGATACTGGAGCAGGCGGGACTGAGGCGGTGGCTGCAGTTCGGTCGCTTCCCGCGGTTCCGGCTGCTCCTGTGGGGGCATCTCTCGCAAAAGGCCCGGGTACCTTAAAGCAATGTGACAGACTTTTTTTTTTATTTGAAATTTGACTTCAGGATTGTGTCCAATCCAACACAAACACGATATTTCAAATGATAAACATTAAAAAAAAAAAAAAAAGAAGAAAAAACACTTTTTAGACTAAGGCTAACCTGGAGCATGTTGGACCCGCGGTTGCAGAGGAAACGGCTTCGTCGTCCATATTGGCATTAAGCCCCCAGGTAGCAGCCCGGAGCAGCTGAGGGGGAAAGCGAGCCATGCCAGATTGAGCGAGGTGGGCGAGCTGCTGGGGCAGAGGAAAGGCAACACTGCCCTGGAGGAAGGGGCCTGCTGCTTCCCCCCACTGGCCCAGTCTGGCCGCCTGCTGCTGCTGGCTCAGCGCTTCTAAAGTCAGGGGACTCTGGAGGTCTGAAAGGTTAAAAAATGTGGGTTTGGTTCATGTTGTCATTTGAAAAGCACTGACTCAGTGAATTTCAATTATTTACTTATTTGCATTTCAAAACAACAAATTAGTAAAAAGGCCGATCACATCTTAGTCAAAACAAGGAATTAAACGATTAGTCAAATTTTAAGTGGTTGATTGATTGATTGTCAACTAATTTAGTGATCGATTAATTGTTAACTGGAGTAAACAGACTTAGAAAGAAGGCGGTTTGCTAGAAGAACTTCATACTCAGCAGTAATGAAGCAAAAACTGTACAAAAATATATACATTTGTATTTAAGATAAAAAAAACAACTTTGTGAATATGTTCCACCCAGAACTCCTCAAATGGCCTAGTTTTTGCTTCAACTTAGCTCCAGCTAACTAGCTAGCCACCAGGTGTATATTTGCAGCTAGCCTCAAATGCCTCAAAGTATGGAAGTTCACAGACATCAAATGTTTGCATCTTAGATTTCTTTAAATTCACATAAGATATTTAAAGGCCTTAATTTTACATGCATACATTTTAGACTTAATACTTAAGTGACTTGAAATGGTCAAATATTTTATTTTTCGCTTCAATTGTTGCATCTATTGTTTTTCCTAATGCACCATTTTGTTTTTGCCTGAGATTTAACCAAACCAGTCACATGGTAGTTTTTTTCCACTTATTATATTAGCATTCTGCCACTATCGAAGTACAAGCATTTCACGTTTTCTCACTGACATTAAAGCATTTTTTTAACCCACCTAAACCGTCCACCAGACTCCCATCCTGTCCATCCTCCCCAAAGTTGCTGACCCTGTTGTGCTGTGGCAGGCCTGGGTGTTGCGCCCCCTGGTGGCCCATGTGAGTCCTAACGGTGCCGCTCATCTCCTCGGCCCCCGAAGACTCCGCCCCGTCCACGGTGGGCGACTGCACGGATCGGTGAGCGGCCACGGAGCCGCTGAAGAAGGAAGCGTGGCTTCCACCGGTGAAGGCAGGACTGAGCTGTTGCTGCTGATTCTGTTGGGGCATCCCTGGATGTGGAGGCTGGCCGACCCGGTAGGGAAGTCTAGGAACGGGGTACTGCTGGGGGAAGGTTCTTCCGCCAGCCGGGTGCAGAGGAAAAGCTGGGTTGGGCGGTGCCAGGTGGTAGTTGAGGGATCTTTGGGTAGCTGAAGGGTCTTTTCGGTGAAGCAAAGCGTTCGGAAAGCCAACCAGACCCTCCTGTTGGGAATCTAAACTTCGACTTTGACCGGTGTCTAAGTCTCCCTGCACAAAAACACACAAAAATGGACTTTAACATAATTGTAATAATAAAGGAGCTTTCACGAAACATGAATGCGCTTTAATTGACTAATGGGTAAACCTGCCTGTTTTTCCCTTATGTCTGCGTTTTTCCTCTCTGGCGTCTGAAGACGGGTCTGTTCGGCTTTTGTGCAGCCGTCTACTTTACCTAGAAGTCACAACATAACCACCTTCAGTCAACTCAAGTGTTTCTCATTTACAGTTTATTTGCAGCTGCAGCTGATTGGCTTGAAGTTTAAGCACAAGAGAAGCAGACCGTTCCTGATGAGGTCGGCCTGCAGGTCCTTCTCTGGGCTGAGCTGGGCCAGTCCTAAAGGAGAGGGGTGGGTGACGCCGCTATAAGGGATGGGAGAGCCTCGGTTCTGTGGCTGAAGCAGGTTTAAGTTGTAGGCCATGGCCGCTGGGTGGCTCATGATGCGAGGGTCCACAGCAAAGCGGTTCTGGTAACCTGGCCAGGGCAACTAAGGACGACAAAACTAGATCACTGATCAAAGAGATTTATCGCCGGTGCATCGCACACAGTGAGGGAGCAGATGACCAATTCAGGTTATTGGGGGGAAACGTACCGACAGAGGCATGGGCATGACCACGTTTCCTCCGTACATAGCTGGTACGTAGAGGATGCTGGCTCCGGTGTGCGGGTCGATGCGCTGCACGGGGCTGGGCGACTTCCCTATGCCGGCCGGCGCGGCACCCAGAGGGGGCGTGAAGGCCCGGATGGGGTTTCCCATCAACACAGCAGGGCTGGATTGTACTAAAATGTGAAGGGTGACAAAGGAATACAATTAAATAAAAAGAAATACACTTGAACAGACTTCTTTCAATGACAATGACTATTTTCAAACTACAAACGTTTCTAGAAGTAGATTCGTTGAGGTTTTCTGGTAAATTTAGTGGTTTAATAATAATACAAATGTAAGGTAGATTTCTGTCAAGATCAAACATTAGATACAAAATCTACAAAAAAAAACAAAAAAACAGACGGGATAAATGGATGGATTAGAGAAAGGATCAATAGATGGAAATCAATTTTATCGATTGAACAATTATGATTTAATTTTTGGAAATTTGGGTTATTTTTCCACCAATGCACTTCTTTGGTTTCCACAGTTCAGACTGATGTCAGCACGCCTTTTGGCTGCCATCTTGTTTGACAAGCATGTTTACAGTTTCTGTTTATTTGGACTTTGAATTCAAGTCGATGACGATAGAAAATTAGGACCAGATTTATTTTTCTTCTTAATTCCGAGAATAAAGTCATAATATAACAAGAATAAAGTCAGAAGGCAATAATGCCAAATAAAGTTTTAATATTACCAGAATAAAGTCATAAAATTAGGGAAATGAAGTCGTCACTTTGAGACAACTAGAACACAAAATAATGAAAAATTAAAATGAGGAATGTTATAAAACATAAAATTTAAATCCTGTAACCTGGTCCTAATGGTCCATTGTGTAACTCATAGCTGGGACAATAAAAGCCACTTCTTGAAAATATTTTCTACCATTTTTAAAAATCTGTTTTGTGAGAACGAAGTAGATTAAAATCGGAAATCGGATCTGGTATGAAAACTTGTATTTTTAAGCCACATGGCCCAAATAGATGAAAGGACAGATGGAAAGTGGGACAGACGACATTCTTACAACAGAACAAGGAAATAAGTTTGCTAATGCAAAGATTTTAATCATAGCAAAAATTGCTTTCCAACTTCATTTTCTTCCCCCACGCTCCTGAGCAGCAGCACCTTGACCTTCAAATTTCATACCTTTTCACTGCAGAGGAAAAATGCAACCAGCCTCATTCCCTAGATGGAGTCAGATTTTAGACTTTCACAGATTGGTTTTATAAAAGTCTAAAAGACTAGTGCAGCCTGCTGACACAAACTTATTGTGCTTCCCTAGAAAGATTATTGTGTTGTTGGCTGCTTCGCTCTGATGGTGTCAACAGCCCCAGGCCTGTGTGTATCCATCTGGGCTGCTGCATCAGAGAGCCCACGCTGGGTTCATTTAGAGGGAAATAATCTAATTGCATGTTTGTTGTTCTTGACTATTTTCTTTGCCAATAAAAACGGCATGCGGGCAGGTACGAATCCCAAATAAACCTAAACGGACCACTCATTACAAATATACACAGTTCGGTAATATTAACAACACACGGGCTTTTGATGCTCACCGTATCCATCTGGTGGGAGGTGCTCTGTGTGGTTCGCCTGTTTCCCCTACAGGAAAGCAAAGCAATTAGTTATGAAACCACAGTTACTTTAGAACAGCAGGAGTACAGCGACAGTAAAATGACACAGAAAAGCAGATTAGTTACCTTTCGGTTTTGAGTGTCTAATAAAGAGCGGTCACAACCAGCGGTGCACCGACTGCAGATTTCTGGCCAATTACCAATGTTTAAAAAGCCTGACCTAATGATTCTGATTTTGGTTGATGTTGATTTTTTTTTTTTTTTTAAGTCTGAAAAGTTGCCAAATTAGAAACAACGCTGCTAATTTTGTTGGGTGACCACTGGTGAGAGCAAAAAGGACAGTAGATGATTTTAAGGTTTTTGTGGAGATAGAGAAGATCGGTGGATAAGACCGGTTTCACATGCAAGTATCAGCCGGTCACCCAAGACTGACGAAACTGGTGCCAAGAAATGGGCCATCGGTGCACCCTCACTCACAATTTCAACTTTACATAACCTGTCCACCATTTAAACAATTGATAGTACCATGATCGGCACTATTGACCGCTCAGAAACTTTAAAATATAATCTCCTAAAACGCACCACATCTTCCAGGTGGCCATGGTAACAGCACTCTCCCATATTGACCCATTGAGTATTTTTTTCCTTTTGTCATATCCTTGTTTTTTTCACCATTATATCAGAGGAATGTTAGTCTGTAAACTTATCTACTGGCAATAAAGTTAGCCATTTTTTTCCCACTTGATATCCAAATCATTAAAATAAATATTAACTGGACGTTAAAAAAAAAAAAAAAAAAAAAAAAAAAAAAGGTTCAGACAGGAAATTGACCGCAAAATTCTCATAAGACCTGCACAAACAAAAGTTACAATCTGGTTCTTGAAAATCAATGTTTTTAAGTAACATAAGACAGATGGACATTTTTAAAACGTTTGAGAATAACTTGTATTAAATTCGATGCAATCTGAATGCCCTGGTTGTTAAATGTTCATGGTGCGATGACAGAAAGCGCCCGCTCTGTAGTTTCCTCACAGGCAGCTCAGTGTCTCAGAGAGCTGTGAAGTGAGCAGCGCAGGGAGGGAAGAGCGGAGCGGAAGTGTGTGTTTATCCCTAAAGCTGGCTGCCGGAGCCGGGGCTCATTAGGCCCAGTGGGTGATGGCAGCAGGTTGGCAGCTCTGCTGATTTCGTTAACCTTTACCTCAGGGCGGGCGGCAAGAGCAGACAGCCACACAAAGACGATTTAAACCCAGCCAAACAATCTAATAAGAGAACCTTATGTGGAACACATCGCTGATTTCCAGTCTGGTTTTTTTTTTTTTTTTTTTTTTTCTTCTTTTTTCCTGGCTGATAAATTGGTAATCATAAAATCATTTCCTGTGGTGAAAATTACATGGACTTTTTAGCAGATTTGTAATTTGTTTCCCACCTTCAGAAAGCGTAGAGAATTTTTCTTTTTCCATTTACAAGAAGTTGCATTATTATGGTAATTTCTTTGCTGATTTGCTAAAGCATAAAAATATGACCAAATATCTAACTAGTCCTACAATATTTTCCAGATTAAACTACACAAAAAATAAATGTCTATTTATTCATTTATTTTTCAGATTTTGGTTTAAAATATCCAAAAACAAAATCAATTTATAAATCTGCCTTTTAGTTTGAGAGTCAGAGAAGAAAACCCAGCAGGGGCTCTGCTGCATAAAATTGCAGTTTTGCATAAAATTATGCAAAAGTGAAACAATAAAGCTGAACTGCTTAGAATTTCATCGATTCTCAAACTTTTTTTTTGTTTGTTTTTTTGGTAAAGGTTTGTTTATGCAAATTTCAGTCAGTTCTGATTTACTTTTATGAATCACACTGGAAATATGTCTTGCCTTTAGCAGTTCTAAAATATTGATGTTAGAACCAGAGATGAAGTTATTCTGTATGTTAAAGAAAACTTTGTGATACTTCTGAAGCTCTAAACTAAAAACACACTTTATTATTCACACAGTGGACATTTTAATATGTTTTTAGAATCCAACAGTGTAATCACTCCATATAGAGAACATAGACGATTACCTAAAGCTACAATATTTCTATGTTCTATGATAGTTTAAAGCTCAAAAGAATGTGCAGCTCTCAGTCTTCCTGTTATCTGATCAACATCTTGCTCTCTCTCTCAGTCTGGACAAACTGGAGGCAAGTCTCGATATCGATTCTTACATCCGACATCAGTTTTTTAAAAAAAAAAAACATCCTGATACTTTAAAACAGGTTTTCTGTCAGTAACAACATCCACACCGAAGAGAGTTGTTCACCTGGTAGGGCTTGGTACGGTGCATTCAAGACCGGAAAAAGTTTCTGATAATTTGGTGTTCGCTAAAACTGAAAAATGTAGCAGACCACTCAACTTCTCACTAATTCTCTACTAAAAATATTAACAGAAAAACAAACAAACAAAAAAAGTAAACTGCTCTGTAACATTTACATATTTTAAAGTAAAACTAAACCCACTTTAAGTGTAAAAGTTCAACCAAAAGCCTGATCCAATGTGTGTTAAAGTGAACTCCCTAAAGTTTTTGCTTCTGATAGCTGAGATCCTAAATCACTGCTATGACTTCATCAATAACTAATGCTATAATCTGAAATCAAAGGGATTGAGCTGTAATTATTTATAGTTTTTAAACTAAACAATAGAAAATGTTGCTGGATCTTTTTCTTTTTTCTACCAGCTGTGAAGATTTCCATGGAAAAACTCAATACCTTCGGAGGGGACTGCTGCTGCTGCTGCTGCTGCTGCTGCTGCTGCTGCTGCTGTTGGTGATGCTGCACGGCCTGCTTGTTGGAGCCAGGCAAACCGTGCTGAGGATGAGGATGATGGTGGGGATGAAGGCCCTGTGAGGAAGACTGGTGTCCCTGAAGGGGCCTGAGGGCCCGAGGGATGAACTCTGGGGCCAGCGGGTTGAGGACATAAGTCTTCTTGAGCTCCAGGGCCTCCAGCTGAGCCTTGATCTGCTCGAAGGTGATGCCGTGCAGGCTGGAGTTCTCGTGGCAGATTGAGATGAAATGCTCCCAGAATTTTCTGGAAAGAAACCAAGAACGAAAATTAAGCCACTTCAAAGTGCACGTTAAAATCAAAGCATCTTTCTGTTCGCCGTTTTTAACAGCGAAGTTTCCGCTGCGTCGCTGACCTCGACCTTTCGTTGCTGGAAATCTGTGTAAACGGCGCGCTCCTCCTAATCGCATCAATTTTACTGGCTGGATGCTGACAGGCTGACATTTTCCCACAGCCAGACAGTGAAATCCTTGACATGTTATTTTGACTCGCGTTGGCAAACCGCAGCCATTATGGAGACGACTGTGGAGGCGGGTCCACATCGATTCAAACAATGAGCCGACAGCATGTTGGATCAATTACAGCCCATATCCAAGTAAAGGAGCAAATTTAGTCAGATTAATCCAAAAAGTAATCGCTGTTGTATTAAAATTAATTCAATTTGAAAATACTTTATCCAACCCCAGAAGAAAACTAAATGCAACACAATGTTCTTCAAAGATTTGTTGTGGGATAACAGTCTTAAGAAGAGGATGCTCAGGCTTGTTCATCATTTTCTTGATTTTATGAAGATTTTTACACCATCTTATCTTAAGGGCAGAAAAAATTCCTCTTCCATAAAAAGAGGAACAAATCTTATAAAGAAAGAATAAATCTGAATGTAACAGAGCTCCTCCAACATGCTGCCACCTTGAGCTGCACAATTATGTGCTGCAATCTATACTCCTTTTATTCCTCTTTCCTTAAATTTATCTTAATTGGACGCGACCATCAAACCCCAGCTCCTATCTTGGGGTCCAGATCATAGTGTTTATGTGTATTATGTGTTTTCCAAGCACACAAAGCATAATCAAGTAACTATGTTAACTTCAGTTCTTTAAAAAAAAATCCTCTATATATCGAACGTCACCTAAAAGAAATTTTACCTTGTAAATTAACACCTTAAGATTGGACCCCTGTCGCTTTAAAAACTCCCACTCTTTCAAATAATCAACAAGTGCTATCAAAAGCAGCGCAGTAGGGCTAACATGCTAACAGCAGCCTAGCATCTGAGTGATAAATCAACGACATCATGTATGAAAAACAACAGAGACCACAATTTTTGAAATGTCACAGAGAAGTGAGTTTTGTGTAATACTGGTTAAATATAATTAGATTTTTTTTTTTTTTTTTACCGCTTATTTGAAGCTACAGTTTTCAAGCATTTTGTTTTATGTCACTTTACAAAGCGTCGTAGTGGGAACGTGTAGCAGCCTATTCCAATACTTAAATCACTTGGATCCAAATTTCTGTGCAAGTCACAATGTCTGGTGAACATAACAGTGAAAATCCCCTAAAAATAAACCTGACAAGTACATAATGAACATATAAGTATTTCAACAAATACACAATCTGTATTGTAATCTCTGTTAAGAGGGGCAGCACTAATCTTTTGGAATAATTGAATAAAAAGTACTATTTTTTATTTTAGCAAATGCTTGACGTAATATGGAAAAACATTAAATGAGCTTCTTTTTTTTTTTATAAAATTAAACAAAAATGTAATTTACACTTTTAACACCAATGTTACAGTAAGATTTAGTCTGTTATGCAGAAACATCAGTTTTTACCTTATATTTAATATACGGGTGTTAAATCTGTCAAATGTCAGATTTGAAGGGATTACCTGCAGCGTCCCACAGAGCAGAGCGCTATGGGGTCTCCCACCACCGCGACCAGGGACTGGGCTCTGGTGATGGCCGTGTTGAGCAGCTTGTAGTTTGACAGGAAGCCGTAGTCGAGGTCTTCAGTCGAATCCTCCACCAGCTGCTCTTTGCGTTTGATGGCCGTCTGCTTGTGCTTGCAGGTATGCCGCGTCCGCACTGTGCTGAGGAACAGCACCCGGAACTGTTTACCTGAAAAAGACATTTCATTTTTTATTTACTTCTATTATTACATTGGTTATTTTACGGAAATGCATCAATCCAGCAGGATCCAATAAAACATTTAGGTTTAGCAACAGAGAAAACATTTAATCTTGTGTTATTAATTCAGGTACAGAGCAGGTTTAAATGTTAGCCAAGATGTATTAGGAAAAAAAGCCATCACTATAATTCAATAAAGGGTCAAATTTGGTAATATTGTCCTAGTTCTTGTTGCTATATTAAAAAGAATACAACAAAATGATCACATTTGCAGAAAATCTGACATGATACTCTAATATTTGTCCAACTCCAGAGCTTGTTGATAAAACACAGAGATTATATGTGCAAGAAATTTAAAATCCAAGTGCTAAGAAAACTTTCTTTCCTGTTTGCAAGCTGCACTTTGCTTCATGTGTGAATAATGAGACATGAACAAAGCAGCTGGATGCAACACAAGCCAGAGCAAAAGAGAAAAGCAAAAGAAACTAAATTCTCAACAAGTCTCAGTATTACAAAGAAAGATGGAACCACTGACAAACCAGAATGAAATACCGTAAAGAATAAGTTTTACAACATATTTGTCATTTTCACCCAAAGCTTCTCTTTACTTTTTCTGCTTTGTTTTTAACGGCACATTCACTGAAAAATTCAGGCAAATCTAGAGAAAGAAAACTACCACACCATTTAAGTAAAGATTGGTACACAGACTAGTGAACACGGCTAATTTTCTGTATCATTTAAACCTTTTCTCTCTCTTTTCTTTTTTTTTTTTGCTCACCTTGGACGTTGAGCACTCTTTCGACGCTGACCTCGTGCATTCTTTTCTTTCGGAGTTCGGCACGAATGCGGAAAACCTGGTCGGCGTACGGCGACACCACCCCGATGCTGCCCTCGTCCAGCTTCCCCCAGGCCACCGGCCACTTCTTACGCAGCTCCTCCACCCGCTCCACAATCTCAAACACCTACGGAGTGATCGGGGGCATCAGCAACGGGGCTTCAAATTCGACGCCACAAAGAGACTTGAAATATTTCAGCTCACACAATAATTCTATATTATTTATTTTAGCTGAATATGAACCGAAGTTCATATTCAGACATACATCTGCTTAAACAGCTAAGCAGACGTATGTTAAAGCTGTTATTTAAACACGAACGGTAGAGAGAAAACAGTATCTACAACCGACCAAAATGTGGATGTTTAAAAGACAAACATAAGGCACCGTTAGTTTTGCAATTCTTTCAATTATTCTCATAATATAACTGCATAAAAAAAAGTAACACATTCTGCAGATTTTTCATTTAACCACTTAAGATTATGAGAATTAGATAAAATACATTTTTTTTAAAAGAAGAGACAGATTTCACTGCTTAAATTTCAATCACTTATCATTCTTTTAGTTTTTTAGTGAACTGCTTAATTATTTGTAGCAAAGGATGCGTCTGTGGGTAAAAAGTATTTCTAACATCAACATGTGAAAAGCTCAGCCTTTTATACTCGACTTATCAATAATTTGTAAGGCTAATCTGTTGATTAATTTGTGATTTGCTTAGTAGGAGTTTTTATTTATTTATTCTTTTACAGAATTTGAACCAGATGATGCTGAAACTACCACTTGAGGAGTTCTGGGTAGAACATTTAAAATGAAAGTTTGTTAAATCCTATGTGCAATATGTATGAATTTTTTCAACAGCTCTGGCTTAATTATTGCTCTGAATATGTTGTTCATTCAGCAATTGACCTTTTCCTGAGACTCTAGTTAACGATTAATCGGTTACTAAATTAGTTGATCATTTCAAAAAGTGATTCATCACGATTAATCATTTCAGTAGATGATCATCTCTCTCCCATCATTATTATCAGTGATATTTCAGCAGCAATATGACACATTTTTGCTTTTTTTTTTTTTTTGGCAAAATAAAAGTAGCCAATCATGTTGCCTTTGGTTTAATTTACTTTGATTAAGATTCTTTTGCTATAATTTCTTATTGCTTATCAAGAGAAACCATGTTAGTCCAGACACAGAGACACACTGTTGGTTTCAACAGACTTCTAAAAGGCCTTTATTGAATAAAAATACCCCCGTCCCCTTTTTAAATTGACTTCACAGACCCTGAAATGAGACTTATGAGAAGAAAAGGAGGCGACACCATGCTGTTTTCACATCATGATGCCTTACATACACCTGACCTGAAATAGCACTGAGCAAATTTGTGGATATTTTTCTCGCAGAGCCTAAAAGGCAACGTAAAAAAAAAAATATTTTTTTTTGAAGAATAAAGGGTGCTTTTATGACTTGCATAGCGGTGAGGGATCAAAGATGGTCCATCAAAACAGGAAGCTGTGGTTTAATGAAAGCAGACGATCTGTAAAACCTGGGATATCAGTGCTGACCCGAGCTGAAAAATGTCTGGAATATGAAGAGAAGCATTTTTGGTTCAGAGTCGAGCTGACCTAAAACCTAATCATTCTGAAAGCATAAAGATTATTCAAATGTTTATTTCCAAATTCCAAGATAAGAAATCACTTCAAATATAACAAATCTGTTAATTATTTATATTAGTCAGAATTCAGTTAGTGAGTTTTTTATTTTATTTCATCTTTATTTGAACTACAATATGCTATACAACTGTAAATGAAACAGAACACATTGAAGTAGACGTTTCTAAACTCCTTCACTGAATGTTCAGAGTCCAATTCACACTGCAGGTCTGTAGACAGGGTTTCTGCAGGTTTCAACTCAAATTTAAGGCTTTTTAAGACCACAATGAAAGGAATTTAAGACCTATTTTGTCACAAAAATGCACGAACTTTAATCAGTCAAATCACAATAAATTTGCACTTACCCATGACAAGTGCAAATTTGTCATTTATCATTGCTAGCTTGATAGCATTTTGGCATCTAGCTAGCAAAAACGAGTGTTAGCTGCAACCGTCTCAAGTTACAGAAGTGTGACTCAAACTTTTGCCCGACAGAAAAGTCCAGCAAGAAAAAAAGAAAAAATGCATAAAATGTACGAGATAAATTTTGTCCTGACATGACTGCAATTAGCATATTTAAAACACATTTAAGACATTTTAAGGCCTTAAGCTTAAATACACAAATGCTCCAAATTGTACCTCTGCATTGTTGTAGTAGGCAGTGCTATTCTTCTCCTGGACATCTTCTCCTCTGGCTGTGAAGAAGGTCAGCGGGTAGAAATCCTTATGGCACGGCTGCTTCCCACTCGCGATTAGCTTCCCATCGTAAAATAACTCGGATGTGTAGCTTTGGGAAGAAAAAACAGAGGGATGGCAGGAAAGACAGGAAATGAATATGAAGTTTATGAATGAATATTTCTCATTAAAACTAAAGTAAATAATTGACACATGACTGCATATTAAGGCTTAAAGGGATTTTATACAGAACTGCTCCTTGCCAACAAACTCAACATGGTTTAATTGTAACAGAATTTAAACAGGTTTCACAAACTCAAATTTAAAACTTTAAAAGTGAAAATTTTAAGGCCATAACAGAAATGTACAAAAGAAATTGATTTCTTTTTTGTAAATTTGGCCAAAGCTGTGAGTTGGCAACAGATGCGAGCCAGTGGTGAAGACAGACGTCATCCAGTCAACAGTTGGTAAATTTAGATAGGTACAAAAAGCTAGCTAGCAAACAAGCATTAGCAGCTTTTACTTCACTTAACAAGGTGAGTAAAACATCAGTGGGCAACTCAAACTTCTGCATCACAGAAAAGTCTACATAAAATATGCAAGATTAAATAGTTTATACAAAACAAAATTTAAAACCTGTGATAACGTATTTAATGCCAGCTTGCACTTTCTTTAATGAATTTAAGACATTTTAATGCCTTAATTTTAGATGCATGAATTAACAAATGTGCCGACAATTGTGTGTGTTTTTGTGTAACACAGGGGAAACTACTCACTGTTAAATGTGAAACCGTCAAGGTTTGAAATGTGAACGCGAACAAAAAAAATAATAAAAAAAAATGTCTACACCTGTGAAATCTACTCTTTCAGCCAACATCCTTAATAATAAAATATTTTTAGCTGAAGAAATAAAATAGGAAAATCTTTCTTAGTCATGCCTGAAATAGTGACTGATTTTAAAATAATTGAGTCTACATTTTCTTTCTGCTATTTTCCATGTTCCGTATATCAAAATCTCAATCACAAACATGTTTAACAAAACACCTTCCTTCAGGTTATCGCAAAAGTAATTTTTCATTTGTAATAAAATCCTTCAGATCCTGTTATACCATGTTGGTGAAAACACCAATACAATGAAACGGTTATATTTAAATTTAAATGTACTTCTCTGTGCCAATCGACAAGAAGAGAGTAAATAACTTGTGACAATGTATGTTTGTTGTATGAAAAAAATCCTTTCCAAATATAATTTGCAACCACAGCGGTGTGAGAACTGCTCTCCCACCACGTCTGTACACCACTGGTAGACTCTGCTCCTTAACGTCGGCATGCAGAATAAGCAGAACCTCCCACTGCCTTCTTTATTACTGACTTTCCCAGAACCGATTCGCTGCCGGCAGCACTGAGTGCTCACACCTACTTGATGATAGCTTCGTGGGAGCGGTAGTTCTCGCACAGGAGGATGCGGCAGGGGAATTCGGGGGGGTAGTGCTCGTACAGCCGGTCCAGCAGTGACACGTGCAGGTTGCGCTCCCGTGCAAACTCGCTGTACACAAACGGACTGAGCTGCAGGGCAACAGAGGAAAGGGGAAATTTGGTTCATTTCAAAGTGTCACCCAAGGACTTTGATTTCGTTAAAGAAAAATGAAGCCCATTATTGCTTTCCGTTTCACCGAAGCGTTGAAGCTAAAAACAAGATCGACAAAAAAATGTAAAATTACATCACTTCAGTAAAACACTGGTCAGCCAGAAAGCTGCAATCGGTGCACCGCTACTTTGGATACAATTGATTTACTTTCAGTGGGCTTGTTTTATCAAAGTCCACTGAAAGAAGTAACTGACATGCTTACTGCTTTCTGAATAAAAATTGATTTATTTTACAAGCTCAACAGCAGAACTGCAGAATAATACTTGACAACTGTACACCCGACGACTGGTAGCATTTGATTCATTTCATCTTAAAAGCAATACTAAAAGAAAAAGGATTTGAAAAACAGAGCAAAAATATCACCTGAACCTCAAACTTTATTTCGACTTGAGGTTAAGTATCAAAAATGTTTGACCTTTTCTACTTTGACCACTTTTTATACAGATCAGATAGGTATTAGACTGGATCTTTATTTAACATATTTGGTTTGATTTAATCAGTAAAGGCCACAGTCTTCTATGAATATTACACAAAACTACTGAATAGACAAAGCAAAATAAAAGGAAACCACTTTCCTTCCTCTGCAAATGCAAAGAACCTGTTTTCCAGGTTAGAAAAGCAAATGGAAAATAGGGATGTAACAAACTGAATCCTGCGTTTGCATCCCATTGCTCTGTGTTGACTGAAACGGGATAAAGACAGAGTTTGTAAAAAGTAATTATTCAATGCCAGACTCTCACGGGGTCTTTGTCCTGCTCTCCCAGATAATACTGCGCACAGGAAATCACAGGATGACGAAAATTAGGTTTTTAATTCCTTTTGCTTGCGCAGAAAGCCTGACTGACAAAAGTCTTTGTTTCTGTTATCTGTGGAGCGGAAAAGTCAAAGGAGGCAACAAATGTCCCAAATTCTTATTGTTTTTTTTTTCTCATATCAAATTCTTAACTTAAAATAAAAACATACAAGCATTTCATAGTGAGTCATATGTAATGCAAATTGAGTATAAAAGTAAAACCAAGCATTAAGTCAAACTTTATTTTCAGTAATACAAATCCTCCGGTCTCACCTGCATATGGTCCCCAGCCAGCACGATGCGGGTGGTCTTGCTAGCAAGAGGAAAAGGCATGATGGTTTCACACTCCATGGCCTGAGCTGCTTCATCCAACAGGATGTGGGTGAACAACCCTTTTGGGGGAGAGAAAACAAAAAACACAAATTACTAGTTTGGCCTCTGTTCCTCAAAGACACTTTGAGGAACAGAGGGGGGGGGTGAGGAGTGGACGGAGAAAAATTCTGCAGAGTCAAATGGGTAGGAAGGTTTTTCTTACCCAAAGTTTACCAAACAGAGACATATAAACAGTCAAGAGTCAAATGAATCCATTGTGGGTTTAAATTTCAAGCCTAACACCAAAGGATGCAACTCATTCTTTGCGATGTAGTCCTAATTTTATTTTATGTATTTATTTATTGCTAAATAAAGGGGTTGTTTTGTTTATTTAAAAATCAAACCTTAAGATTAAACCGCTGAAGTTTTCTTCTTTTTTTTTTCCAATTTAAAGAAAAATAATTGACAAATAATTTCCCTGGATGTACGTCAGTAATGTCTTGACCACCATTTTCAACCAGCGGTGAGACCGCAGTAGCTGGCGAGAAGGCGATGATTCAAGTCAAACTTTGAGGTCCAAACCATTTTTATCAATTGTCAACTGGACACGGCAACCCGCAACAAACAAATGTGCAGAGAGACTCCAGAGAAACTGGCCGCCCAAAGGTAAAAACTCAAAATGACTACAGCTCTTGAACACTTACGACCCGCCCATAATCAGACATCCCGCCCACGTTCACACCACACAGTGCTGATGGAAGCAGACCCAACTCGGCCAAAACTGAACCAGACAAAAGCCGGCTAGAGAGAGATTTGACAATAAAGAAGAAGCTTAATTAAGACGTCAGTTGGTGCAAACACACACATTAGCACTTAAATCTTCACATTCTGTTTTCATTGAGGGCTCCAAGATGGTTCTACACTCTCATTTAACCGGTCCTGCAAACCTAAGGCAGGGGTTTTATAGAGAGAAGGGTTGAACCCCGATTTCAAAAGCTCAACTGGTGCTCGGCAGCATGAGTGGGGGAGATAAAACGGCATGGCAAATGAGTGCTGGAGCAGGGAGTGGAGGGGAAAAAAGAAAAAGACGAGAGGCTGAATAACAACCAGCGAACAGCCTCTAAAGCTGAACCAGTTTCACAGGGAGGTGCATGCAGACATGAAATGTGACAGCTAAAAAAAATAAAATAAAACTTCTGGGTTGTCAGAAAAGTAAACAAGCACCACAAACATGTCTCGAATAAAATTATAAAAAGAGGGGCGATCGGATATGGAAAGGAGTTTTTAGTCTTTAGCAGAACCCATCGAACAAACAAATGCATGCAAACATGCTTCTGGGCATTTTTAGCTCCACTGTAAAATCTGGTAAAAACAGTGCCAGTCTGATGAATCTTTCATCATAGACAAAGTAGCAAACATCTGTGTTTTTGCGCACAAATGTATCGAGCCGAAACTGCGGCGACATCTGCCGAGTCTGTCACATGTCTTGTTAGTGTTACACGTGGGGACCGTCATCTCCAAACAACTCCTGCCAGAGCTCGCTGCGAGCGCCATTGTTCTAGAACTTGTTTAACTTTCCAATCAGAGTCATGGTGCGGAAAAGCTGTGCTGTAGTTACAGAGTCCAACCGATTTTTGTTAACCTCCTGATACAAACTGCATTAAACAGGAAGCCCCAGTCCACATCAACACAACCCAATAAAAGCTTACAAATGATGTAGAGGAGATGGTAGGGATGGGAATGTTTCACCCCTCAAGGCAAGGAAGGGGAGATTAATCAGAGGACAGGAGGGGGAAAAATATAGTCCTTATGATCAACATGTTGGCAGACAGACAGCAAAGAAGGAATATGGCGCTTGATGTTTCACCTTAGAAACAGCTGCCAGCGTTGGAGGAATGGATCTCGCTATTAGGGGTCCAAATTACATTTTCTACACGTTACAGAGCTAATAGTGAAGTTTGCATTTGGAGAAAACAATAACATGATATTTAGGGGGCAAAGGGAGAGTTTATAAGCAGATGCGAATAAAATCAGAAAGAAGAGAAAACTCTCAAATTAAATGGCAGCTGCTTCTAATTGCACGGCTCCTCGAAACACAGTCCGACCCTTCAATAGGTCAGGGGAGGTTTGGAAAGTCTGGCCAAGAGGTCTGTGAATGAAGCCACACCAGGTCTTGTAAATCCACGCTTGTAAAAAAGTTTGTCAGATTGGTCATAAATTATTCTGTATGTGTAAAATTACAGAGCCCGTTTGATGTATTGTGGTTTCTGCTGAACGGTCTGACACCCTTTAGGACCCGACTTAATATCAGATCAGAGAAATACTTTGTAGTTTTTGACACAAGCCTAACTACAGACTGGAATCTTTAAAGCCGAGCTGTAAACTCCCAAAGTCTCAAATCCTATAAATATATACATGAACTATAGATGTTCTGAACTAGGCTTGTTTACAACCTCAATCATTTATATTATTTATTTTGTACTACATGAGTTTGATAAATATGTAGATGTAATCTGACAGGAGGGGTTTATATGTTATACCTGTTTCAGAATAGCCTGATTATTAACCGTTTCAGCTGAACTGAAAGGATTCAGCAAGTTTCAGGCTAAATGTAAGACTTTGACACCTGTGTAAGGCCGTTAAGATTTTAACTTTAAACCTACAAAAAAACAAATAGATTAAAATAATTTTTTTACTCAATAATTTATACTTAAGTTATGCACACCAAGGTTTCACCAACTAAAATTTAAGGCTTTTAAAATCTTTTTAAAAAAACATTATGAATGAAATTTAAGACCTGTGTCATGACATTATTTTAAAAACAATCGAATATTTTTGCGATGTTGTCTATAGCAGAGTGCTGAGCTTTTCTGCAGCTTTTCTGCACAGAAAGCCCCTAGTCTCGGACAGGTCGCCAGCAGAAAGGAAGCCAATGGCAAAGAAGAAACGTCGTCCAGGTAATGAGCGATAAATTTACACTTTAGACAATAAGATGCAAAAACGTTAGCTAGTTAACTGCGGAGGGTATATTAGCATGTAGTTAGCAGTAGCCTCAACCACCTGATGAATGAAGATGTCTGCACCTTCCTTGATGTTTTGTCAGACAAAAATGTAAAAAAAAAAAAAAAAAACTACATAGATCTAGAATAAATAGCTCTGCCTTAGATTTAATAAAAATCTAAGGCCAACTTACAATTTTATGAATTTAAGACATCTTAAGACCTAATTAAGGCCTTATTTTTAGTCTATTCTGTTCGCGTAAGTTACTGGTAGCAGGTTACAGCTAACTATGTTAAACTGTTCAGGATATGGATTGTGTCAGCAAGTTCTTTAAAGAATAAAAATATTTGTTTATTTTTTTAGCCTTTTTTTTTTTTTTTTTTTTTTTTCTTCAACACATATTTTGGAAGGGGCTTAATGGGGGAGAAATATCACAAAATTCCTTGCAAACATTTCTAAAGTAGCACCACAAAATCAGAGATTTTGATTGCAAAAACAATTACAAAATCCTAGATGTGTTGCCTAATGAAACAAAAGTTGGTGAGAATGTTCTGCCAGCTGATAATTGCATATTTCACACATATCAATGATCATCTTGAAGGCAGACAGAAACAAGAAATTCTCAGTCCTTTTCTTTTCTTCGTTTGAGGTCATTAAACAAGGCGATTCTATTAGAATTAGGTGATGTTCCCTGTGCTGCATCCATCATATCTAATTAATGAAGCCTAAAAATTACTGATACCAGTTTATTCACACAAAAACTTTTTGTTTGATGCAAATGATGCTCCGCTGGCCAGAATCTGAAGATAGCTTGCAAATTACGTAACACGTTCAAAAGACTGCGCTACAGCCAGAACTTAAATAATTTAAAAGAAAATGCAGGGCAGTACTCCAAAAGGGGAAAAAAGCTGCTACAAAGTGGAATATGAATATATATAAAAAAGATTCAATATTTGGCATGAAATTTTGATCACTTCATTTCCAACGAATCAAATCCTGGTGAAACCACGAGGGACGCGATTAAAGTCTGTTGTGAAAATAATGAAATGAGAATTCTGGTAACAACTTTAGGATGCTTTTTTTTTGCTGTATAAAATGAAACATGAGGGTAATTGAGATTTAAAAATATGCATTAAGCACTAAACTGAACAAAGTTGCTCAGTTTAGGTTGTCTCTCGCATGTGACTCTAATATATGAGTGACTGTTAACTTATTTAGAGTTAACACAACCACAACAGAGATTATTTTCAGTCTCTTTGAATGAAAAATGGTTGAAATGCAGCTTCTAAACTCCAAAAGTACAAGCAGATTTACATGAAATAGAATAATCAATCTGGTAAAACGGCAACAGGTCGAGCGTTACAGTTGAATCGTTAAATGGACTAAACAGATTGTGGCCATTGGCAAATTAAGAAAACAGAATGGTCTATTAAAGCTGCTGCTTGATTCCAGGAACAGGTGCTGCTCTTACTAAATGGTTTTAACTCATTTTGCATCTGCAGGAAAGAAACAACAAAACTGATTATTTTTTTTAACTCACTTTAAGATAATGAGCCAATTGGAACAGTGCAAATTGTTCTCTGCATGTCTGACATCCTGCTTGAGAACTGGCATTTAGAAGAACAAGTGTAAATGTCAGCTTATGGGAAAAATATACTAAATTTAGAGTCAAATAGTCCTAAGCAAATCACCCTTCATTTGGTTCTGTTTGAAAAAAATCATGATCAGCCAAGTCAAGTTTTACATTAAGACCAAGATCTTCAAATTTAGTTTCAGTTTTTCCAGCTAATAACATGATACAAAGTTTTAAAAAAGTCAGTTTTGGTCCTCAATATCAATATGATGCATATTTTCAGTAGCTAAGATTCTAACACATAAAAAATGGTGAAAACATAGTAATGAACAAAAAGAAACAAACAGTCAAGAAAAAGCGAGTCAATCGCAACTGATATCAGCATTACACCATTAAGAAATGTCAGGGGAATGACATGATTTCTGATATCCTGCACTTCTTGAAACGCATTAACCTCAAATTAAATGCTTTATCAAAGATGGAAGAAAAGTTAAGAACCGAGTTTCCATCAGAAGATCCGTTACTGCTACTTAGAAGACTCGCCATCCTCCGTTGCCTTGTTTCCTGTCGATTTTCATCACCAAATGCCAGCAGAGCAGGAGAGATGCAACATGGGGTGGGAGGCCTAATGATGTGCAATACATTAGAAACAAGCAGATGGCGTATCCAGGCAAGAGACAAAGCCCCCTCCCCTGACACATTAGTGCCGGTTATTAGCTTGCGCCGACAAATCGGTTTGTTTTCCACGACTTTGGCACAACTTAAATGAATTCCACTCTGATCTCCCAATGCTGACTGTCGAAGTGACAAGGCTAACCAATAATGCAGGTCTAATGCACAGAGCAGCTTTTTTTTTGCTGATATCGCCAACTAAGACCTTTTAAGACATTTTTATGAATAAAAATTAAGACCTATATCACGACAGAGATGTCCAAAAGAAATGAAGGGGACCAAAACTGTGAATGTCCTGGGATCTTTGTGGTTCTCACATGGTATACGGGTTGCTAGCTAGCTGGGGAGCCATATGTTAGCTCCTAGCTAGCATGCAAGTATTGGCAGCTTGCTACTGGTAGCATTAACTGGCATGAGCCACAGGAAGCAGTGAGTGATTATGTTTGTGCACGGCTCAAACTTCTGTCTGATAAAAAAGTCCTTTGACAAAAAAACCTACCTAGACTACTTGGTATTAAATAGTCCAGCCATGACAAAATCAAGTTCTGCAATTAACATATTTAATGCCAACTTACATTTACTTTAATGAATTTAAGACATTTTAAGGCCTTCATTTTAGATGCACGAATTAAAGAATGCATGAAGACCCTCATAAAGGTGTGTTTGAAAATAGGCACCGGTTTTTAACAAAATGTATATCTACGAACTAATAAATAGAAAAACAAGTTATATTGCAAAATATGGGGTAGTTTAATGTAGAGTAAGGGTGAAAAAAAAACAAGTTTTCTTATTTTTAAGATGAATGACTGAAGGCTGATGGAATGTCACATAAAAAAAACAAAACATAACCAGCTCCTTTAATCCAAGATTATTCTGGACTCACCAGGCTCCAAATCCAGCTGGCAGAGGTACTGGGAGGTGCTGAGGGTGACCACGACAACACGGTGCCTGAGGATGTCCTCCCTTGTGGGCATCTGGAAAGTGACCTGTGTGCTGGAGATGAGACAGTACTGCTGCACCACCGGGTGGACGGTCTTCACCCAGCGGTTCCTGAAATATACCCTGGAGGGACAAAAGAAGGCGGAAGGATGAGGATAAGAAGATGCAAAGTTCTAAGATATGTTCTCTACAAGAGACTCCGAGAGAAAAAAGTGCACATTTTAACCTGCATAAACTTTTATTCCAGTGTTGTGCAGAATTAAAAAAAAAGACAAAAATGATGCTTTTCTGCAATGTCAGACAAGAAAAACCCCTACAGTTTTCACAGAAAATCTGGGCATGTCAAGACAAGCAGGATTTCTCTACCTCTGGAGTTGCATAAATATTTAGAAGAAAAGTAAGAAATTGTGTTAGAGTCGCCTTAAGGTGGTTCAAAAAAAAAAAAATATTGTGTTCACGTCCTCACGGTCTGAAAATATCTGCCGTAAGGTGAAAACAACAAAGGTACGCAGCAATTTGTGTTAATGCTGATGTATTTGTCTGCCTGCAACATTCAATAACTGTAATTCAGATAAAATGGATTGATGGAGTGCCACACTGATTCAGGGAGTCTGACAAAGAGGCCACAGTGGAAATAACTTTACTGGATGTTGACATCAAAATGGCAGACAGCTGAGAAGCGAAAACTGCATTTTCTCAACAACTGATCTAAAATCTGTTCATTTTCCACTTATTTTTTAAAGTTTAAAGCAATATAACCAGATTGTAGATTTTAGCTTCTTCAGTATTGCTTACACGGTTTCCTCTGTGCATTAATTCAAGGTTGATTTGCTTGAATATACCTTTCAGACAGTCTTAGTAATGCTAGTTGTATTAGAACAAAAAATAAAAAGGTCTCAAATATTAGTTGCTTTTCACTGGGAAATAAAGGATTTTAGAGTTATGTAAGGCATTTCAAGATTTGAGACGATCCACCTCTGTAGTGAATTTGCTGGAGAATTACAGAGCTGCTTCAAGGTCCTGTTTGAATCCCACTCTGTACAACCTCGTTTGGACCCAGCATTTTTTTTTTCCAATGACGAAGCAAAGCTTGGAATGCATTATTTGCCCCATTACATTTCTTATTAATTTATTTTTTGTTTTTAACAAAGTCTATTAAGACTTGCCAAGTTGGTTTGACACTTATGCACACCTTGTGTTTTTTGTGTGTCCTTGATCCAACTGTGGCTTTTTTTGAAGTTAGTACGTTTGAATCTTCTGTTAGAAATTTTTTTCCCAAATGACAGATTTTTCTGTTTTAACTTGACACGCCCTTCTATAGTTGATATCTTAGAAATGTACTGTAATGGTCTTGTTAATAGAAAATTCCTATCATTTGCAGAGTTAAAAAATTAGCTGGTAGCTCCACTTTCAGACAGTCTTAATGCTAGTTGTATTAGTCACACCAAACAGCAGATAGAAGCTAAAAAATGTAATCTTAGTAAGCTGCAGAAAGCGCTTCTTTCACAAGAAGAAATATCTTTGGGTTCTGGAGACTGCTTTGCACAGTGGTTGGACTCTCTCATCATCAACTTGGTGAAAAATTAATGCAACACTTGGTGGAAATAAATCTGTATCTTCCTTAAACTAAAATAAGCTTTACACACCTCAAATTAAACAACACATCTCTGAAATAAATGCAAAATTACAACCGAGGTAGTTCAGGATTGCATTAATTGCAACAATGCAGGCTGGAGAACAAAGTAGAGGGTGACTGGAGATGCTGCTGCAGTACCTGAGAGGTCTGGCGTGCTCGTTGCCTGCTTCGACATATGGATGAAGATAGTCTTTAATGTAAAGGTCAGCTGCGCTGTTGGAATGAGTGCAGATCAGGACCCTGTAGATACAAAAGAGAAACAGCAGCAATAATAAACTACAGTGCAGGAGGACATATGGTATAAAGTGGCACTTGCTCCTAGACTCTCAAAACTTTTTTTTTTCAGTTTTAGAAACTTAAAACTAAAGAAAAGAAAGACTGGGGAAGACACGTTTCTCAATTAAAGATGGAAAAAAGTACATCAACCAAGCAGTACAAGAGGATTATTGAGATATTCAAAACCAGAATCAGTACAAAAGTAAAGACAACAAAGACTTAGGAAAAGTTCTGTGTCAGAAGTTTATGACTGCATCCACCAATACAGGAAAAACAAACTGCACAGCAAAGGGAAAAGAAAATCACGGGTAATGAATCTAAAAGCACAGTTCCTCCACATCAAAATGGATGAAATATTGACCATCAGTGCCCTGAACCCAAGACAATAGACAAGCTTAAAAAATTTGAAGTAACAAATTTCCAGAGAGAATTCATAAAAGGTAAATCTGATTTAATGAGAAAAATCCCCAACCAGTTTCTGCACATCTAAAGAAACGTGACTTTACAAGAGGAATGGGATATTTTTATGTCCTTTACAGTTAAAAGTTATTTTCCATTTGCTACCAAGCTAGCGAGGTATGTTAGCAGCTAGTTAGCGGTAACCTTCAACATTGAGTCACAGAAAGCAACAACATCTGAATGTAACTCAACCCTTAGCCAACAAAAATATCCTGATTAAAAAAAAAAATACATAGAATATACAGGATTAAATAGCCATGACACAACTAAATTTAAGACCTGTGAAGAACATATTTAAGACCAACTTACTTTTTAAATGAATTCAAGACAATTTAAGGCCTTAATTTTAGACACATGAATTTAGGACTCTTTAAAGATGCACAGACTCCCTCCATACCTAAGTAATGACTATTATATGTTACTGCACTTTTTAAGGCCATTTTTCTTTTATACACCCTATTCTACTAAAAAAAACAAAACATAAGCCTCTGTCTGACATATTGCATTCATTTTTCATAAAGACTAGCGAACCATCTACCTGATGGTGCTACATCGGTTTCTTTCCAGCTCAAGAAACTCTAGAGTGTCCTGCAGGCAGCGTCACACGGAGCGCCGGCTCCGTAATGAAGAAAAATGCCAGTGAAGAAGCTACATTGTTGTACATCACTGTGGGGCCTGCAGACGTGGCGTAACTTCACTGACCGGCTCGCGCTGCACATCGACTTCCATTCAAGGCCAGAGAGCGAGCCGTAATAAAAGCCAACCATGTGCATCGAGGACAAATGACACGTATTCGGCCAAATGACCAGTGTGCTTTTCTTTCAAGTGACAGAACTCACAACAATGGAAAGCAAAGCTAATCACTCAGTACAAATAGGACCTTCGAGACACATATACATACAGCTGAGTGAACAACGCCACATCTCATTTCTTAATTGACCTCCCTTAAAATCTGACACATTCATGTGCCAAGTCCCTGATGCTCCAACTTCATAGCTTGTTGGAAAGCCCAGTTATACAGAAAAACTTTTGATACCCCTTCTAATAATTTGGTAATATTAGAAGGTCTTTGGTATTTTAGCTACCCAGTCAGTACTTTGTACAACCATATTTCCTTGCAGTACCAGCAGGGTTATCCATTTAGACACTGAGGTTTTATCTATTCTTTATAAAACATCCCCAGTTCAGTGAGAATGAATAGAGAATGTCTCTGAATATAAACCTTTCAAGCTGCCATAGCTTCTTAATTGGATCTAAATCTGATTTAAGGCTTTCCCATGCGAGGAGTCTCCCGATACAACGTTTACACTTCTGATATCGATATTGCAGCTTTGAGCATTAGCCGATACCAATATCGACCCAATATGATTTCAATGAGAGTTGATTTTGACACTTCAGATAAAGTATGGGAGAGCCTCAACACTAAACCAATTCCATTGTAGTTTTGGCTGAATCTTTTGGCTCCTGATGGAAGGTGAGTCCAGAACCAGTCTCAAGTATCGAATAGTCTCAGGTTTTCTACTATAAACAGCTCCATCCTAAAAGAAAAACAATGTCAACATGTCAGCACCTTGCGGTCCTTGGATGGTTTACAGCAAACCCCAAACAGAACTTCTTTTTCTTATTGGTTTTATGGTACACTGCTTTCAGCAGTAGCTTTTTTTCTGCCACTTTTGCATAAAAGCCAGAATTGTGGAGTGCAGACATTCTCCCATCTTGTTCGGCAACATCTTGATGCTCTTTCCACAGACTGAACAGGGTCTCTGTGGGATTTGCTGATCAATAATGCATGAAAATCTAGATTTTCCTGTGAAATATAAACACTGGTCAAAAGTTTCACATATAAGTGAAGGGATCCCAAAGCAAGCCAAAAAGAAAAGAGCCGAGATCTCTACCTGCTGCTGTCCTGGCGAAGAATGTGTTTGACGGCCTGTGCCAGGGTGAAGGTCTTGCCGGTACCATAAGGCCCAATGATGAGGATTGGGGGAAGAGAGATGGAGATGGGTGTGGTGATGGCCAGGATGGCCTCTTTCTGCTTGGCGTTCAGACGGGGGTCCAGCTGTTCGTCCCACTGCCTGAAACAAGAGACAAACACAAACTCATTTTAACATTTTGTCTCAAACCAATTGTCCTCCAATACTCAAACAAATTGCAACGAAGAGCAACTTCAAACTCACGAGGCAGACCTTATTCACCTTTTGACCAAAGGAAAACATATTATTGTTCTGTTTCTACGTTATGCACCAACCGACATGTCTGACATTTCAATTAAGTTGAAAGTGGAGCCACTTTCGATCTACTGATCAACTTAAACCAGAATAAAGCCAGTTTCAGATTTATGTGTCAATAGTCAAACGCCCCACACTAATTAGCTGCTAATAAATCTGCAATCATTATTATCTTCACATCAAACAAAATGGAGGCGGTTGAAAAAGACTGAAGAGAAGCACCACACATTAACAGATAAATAGAGGTGTGTGTGTGTGTGTCCGAAACAGCTATGCGTGCGACCGCAGACATATTTATGAGTGATGGGAGTCGCTGTGGATGTAGAGTGTGTGTTTGTGTGTGTCTGTCTCTACACATTAGGGTCCTCATTATAAAGGCTGCATCCTCTGAAGCTGTGAATCCACCAACATCAATTGATTGAACTCCAACTGAGACATAAATCAGGGTCTGTGTGTGTGTGTTTATATAAGATAAAAGCATAATGTTTGGAGTGGAAAAAGGCCTAACCTTTATTAATATAAACAACTTATTATAGCTTCGATCAATTTTCTTCTTCTGAAATAAAAATGACTAATTTTACAGCAAAATTGTAATAAGGTTATATTATTAAAGATGGCATGATAAAAATGTCTACATAATCAGCCAGAACCTTCTTGTAGTTCCTGAATTCCCTTTTACATGTTTTGATTTGGTGATAAGATCCAAGTCTTTCAGGCTGAAAGCTCCTCTTGGCATCATCACACTGACCTTTAGCTTCCTCCACACATTCTCAATCAGATTTAAAGTCGAGTTCTTCTGTGTTGTTCCAACCCATTATTACTCCCAGCAAAACATTGTTGCCAAAATTAAAACCTTATGCACAAGTGATATGTGTGACTACTTGGCTGTAGTCACAGGTTTCATAAAGACTACAGCCAAGGGGATGCATGAATACCACAAATGTTGGGTGATACATATGCCTCTCACACTATGGATGCGATTAGAAGTGCTTTGATTCCATCTAGTGGTCAGAGTGTGCACTACATGTGGATTATGAAAATGGAAGTGGGATTGTCTGATAAATTCAACAAATAATCTTGACTTTATGATAGATTGTGCAATAATATATATAGGCCTACTAAACTCTCCTATAATTGTGCAATGTAATAGACTAGATGTGGCCAAAATCCTAAAAGCTTTGTTGTAACTTGGGTTAGATGCTTTTTAGAGACGTTAGGCTACAAAAGAAAGCAAATGGGTAATACTAGTATTAATAAGAAATATGCAAAATATAGGTATAATTGTAGAAATGTTGAGTTCTATGCATGTATTTCACTGATGCAACTTTGAATCAAAGAATTACATTAAACTACAGGAAACATTAGGGACAACACAATAGACTGTATTAGAAGGGTCAAGTTGCATCAAGAACAACCAGGTTATTCTATCAATGGGGATTTTTTTTCACATTCCCGTTGGCATAGGAATGTTCCAAGATGACAAGGCCAAATTTTATCACAGGGTGGAAATTAATTTTGTGATACTGCAATTGAAGGGTAATTTTATACTTATAGTTTCAGTTGTCTTTAGCTTTTTGTTTGTTTTTTTGTTTTGTTTTGGATATTTAAAATATCTTCCAGTTTGAGTGTTATTTGTTAATTTAGAAGCTTACATTTATTGATCTCCGAGAGGATATACTTGCATACTTATGCCACTGTTATTACTTAAAAACTGTCTGAAATTGATAACACTGTGGTTTATCGCAACAATTTCTGGGAGAATTTATCATGCAGGAAACAATGCAATTGTGGCAGGTGGTGACTTTTTTTTTTTTTGGCTAGACAGAGTGTACATATTAACTCACTGTTTCCAGTACACATACGTATGAAGACTTTATAACTGGAAATAACTACAGATAACAGCCAAACTGTAAAGTGGGACAGATGAAAGAAGGGAATGAGATGGACAGATGGTGGGCGAACAAACAAAAGATGAGATGGACAGAAGAAAGAACCAAAACAAAATAAAATTGCTGTGATTGGAGCAACACATATACAAAGGAATAATTTAACTTTGAAAACTTTAAAGAGTGTTTCAGAACTCTGATCATGGAAAAAAAGTGTTTTTAGTGAGGTGAATAAATGATAGACAATAAAAACCCTTCAGGCTTAAAAAAAAATAAATAAATCAAATCGACTTTTCAGCTGACAAAACCAAGTCTGTAGTGTAAAATTTTTATCTACATTTAGTGAAACATTGTCAGATCTACAGTGGAATCAACTCGACATGAAAAACCTCTGTGATAAACATCTTTCAAGTTACAAGGACCAAAAATAAAACATGATTAGTAGACAAAACATTCATTTTAAGCATTCTTACTTTAACTTCTTTATTATCGTGAATGATGAGATGATCTATGACAGACTGTGCTAAAGTCCACATTATCCAAAGATTCTTGTATGTAGCATCATAAAAAGATGATTTTTAAAGTATACTTCAGAGAAGCTTGTGAAGCTGTCAAGGATTTATTATTTAATAATTATTACTTTTTTTCTCCACTTTAAAGGGCCAGTTATCCAGATGCGTGCAAAACGATTAAACAAACTGCTTGTATTCAACCGAAGTTCCTTCAAATCAAGTTCACTCTTCCTCGCTTTAATCAGAATTTCATTTCTAACTCCGACATAAATCCTATTCTAGAGTCCTGAGAAGAAAGGCTGCTGCCAAGAAAAACTCACAGGGATTATATTTGACTTCGTCTCTTGTCAATAAAGATTACCGCGTCTTTTCCCCTCACCTGTCCGACATCAGAGGAAGAAAAACCGTAGAAGGGAGCTGAAAGCTTTCCCGAACGGCCAGTAAGGTGACGGATATGCTCTTATCTCTCAAATTGAGGTGACGTCCCCTCAGTGGAAGTATTTGTCAAAACTTAAATGACGTGGTGGTATTACCAGAGTTTCTTTATAATAAGCTCTTTTTATGATTGGGTTCATTTACCGAGATAAAAATAGACATTTTCTGAGTGCAAATCGTTCTTTCCTGCCGTTTATAATAATAGGATAAAAGGCAGATGTCGCATTTTCTGTACAACTGGAATCCTCCTGTCAGATCAACTTGAACGTAAAATATTTTTCAGCTTCATCGCTGAACCAATCAGCGATGCATGTTGATTCATCGTCAATATTCTGTTAGCATCAGCAAGAAAGCTTTAACATAGAGCATGAAAGCTGCAGTGCTGACAATTACCAAGTGTTTTTAACGACAAAAATAAAAACTTGACAGATTTTTATATTTTTTGATACAAAGAAAAACTTAATAAGCTTAATTTATAAACTGCAGAGAAGCAACTGAATGTACTGCAAACTGAGAAAGGGAGGTAAAAACTCAAGGTAATAGGAATATCTGGTTACAGCAGCGGCTCTTTGAACAACAAATGCTGATTTTACTATTTGATTTAAAAAAGAAAAAACATTTTACCTTGCCATTAGGTTGGAAACTATGTGCTTTTTTCCCCCCACTATTTTCTACAAATAACATCTAAGAAGAAAATGTATCCCTTTTTTTATTTTTTCAAAAGTTTTACGTTTTTCTTGTTTTAAAGTCTGTAAATAAAAAAATAAAATGATGGTCTCTAAAAACTAACAAATGTCTTACAGCAGATACTTCACAGATCTTTTTTCCCCCCTAAGAGGTCATGTAACATTAATGGCTCTAAATAAATTTTATGACTTTTTAGATGATTTTTGTGATTTTTTTTTTAGGCTTGTAAAAGTTGTAGACTGCTGGGGGAAAAAAGCAGCAATAGTTTTGGAAAGTGTGTTAATTAAAATCCCACATTTTTTTCTATGTGCCAACAGCTTTGCACTGACCATACTCTTTGGTGAGGAAGTGGCAACTGAGGTGAGATCATTTAGAATTAACTCAGTTAAATAATTCAGAGAAAGCACAAAGAGAAAAGGAGATTTTTAGGAAGTGTTCAAAGAGAGCTGGGATTTCTCCACGCATGTGTGACTGTCCACATGTTGGATACGTACCGGTTTGGGCTCCAGGGGATTGTGGGGACAAGGCCAATGTCAGGGAAAAGGATGGTGTTGTCTTTGATGCGATCCAGGGCGTAGTGCATCTCACACAGTGGCTGTCTGTTTAGCTGAAACTGGAGCTCCACCTGACACACACACACACACGCACACACACGCACACACACGCACAGGAGAGTGAGGGTTTATTGTGAGGATGTAACTGGACGCCACAAATAAGTTCAACTAAACCTCTGACAATTCAGTGCGGCGCAAAAAGTATTTTGTGTGTTGGGTATGTTGGGGAAGCTCTACTAGAAAAGCTTTTTCCGTTCCATGTTTATTTTGACATGGAAAACACTTAAGTTGATATTTTAATAAAAATGATAGTGCAAAAAAAGAGAAAATAAAATGGAAATGTTTCACCAAAACTGGCAAAATATTCCAAGCATCAGCCTGTAATAATGTTCTGTCCTTTTTAAACTCTTACCTGTATTTCTCTGTCAGGCTGCAGCATCAGCTCCTCACAGCAGCTCTTGCAAATCCTCAGGAAGATGTAATCCTTGGTCTTCTCCTCTATCACAGCCTCATAAACGCGCTCTTTGACCCCAGAGGGAGCATGGCTGCCGAACCCTTCCCGCCCCAACGGCAGCAGCAGAACTGAATTCACCTTGGTCATTACTAGTCTCCCAGCCAGAGTGTCCTGACAAAAGGAAAAAAGATATATATATATATATATGTGTGTGTGTGTGTGTGTGTGTGTGTGGGTTAAGTGGCGACCAGATGCTTTTAGGTGATATATATTTTTAAGAAAGATACATTTGCTATTTTTAAGGTGAAACAAACACATTTAATCTCAACAACAAGCTGTGTTTACCTCGGAAAGTGTTTCAGTGAGTTTGAAGCGTGCAAAGAGCTGTCCGTTCTGAGCGTACTTGGCTCCAACAGAAATCCCAGTTAGCATGAAGCTGGTGACCAGCTGAAGGTTGGCCTTGATGTTGAACCTGGTGGACAACAATGAGCGCCGTTAGTTTTATGAGGTTAACCTTTATGTCTATTTCCATGAAAACACATCTACAAAACAAACACAGAGGAGAGTAAACAGCAGTCCAATCGTTTTCTATGTGGTGTCTGGTCTCGAATCATGGCAGAAAAATTCCCCCATAAAACCATAAATGTGTGTTATTTTCATGTAAAATTTGAAAAAGCGACCGACAGAATGCAACGTCCAGATCTAAAGGAAGTCTCATTTTGTGAAAATCCTTCAAAAGCAATAAAAATACAGATGATATAAATACAGAACAGGAACAAACCCCCTTTTCAGATGCTCATATTTCAGCTCTTATTCTCCTGAATGACTGGACCGGTTACTACGAGCTAAAAGCTAAAAACATTAAAAATGAATAAACCATACAGAGTTAAAATGAACCAGCCTCTGTTAAATCAAACTGCTTTGTAAGAAGCTGCTGAGACATTAAAGCGCTGCAAATTTACGAGGGTGAAGCCTGACACCTGCTGGTGGTTTAGCATCTCATCACTCAGAGGCCGAATCGCTGCTGCACAGAAACAAACCCAGAGTTCTATAAACTGAACTCACTTGCTGACTTCCTTGTACTGAGCGATCTCCTCTATGTAGAGCAGGTCGTGCAGCCGGGCCTGGTAGTTGTCTTTGGTCAGCGTCTTGTCCAAGACGGACTGGGTGAAGAGCTGGTCGGCTGACAGAGGGATCTGGTAGCGGGCCAGCAGGCTCCTCTCCAGGTCGGCCACCGTCTCGTTGGGCGTGAATTCCACGATGGTTTTACAGGACGAGTCCCAGCGCTTGGCGGTTATCAGCAGCTGCTGCCTGGCTGCCAGTAGGTGCTCCAAGTCTGGAGAAAGACAAACGACAGACGTGGCGAAACGAGGCGAATCGAGACCGGCTCTTTTTGGGGTACCTGCGGGTAAACGTGCCGTTGCGATCGTACCTTCGATCGAGGCGGCGTCCACCATGATCCTCTGCATCAGCACCGGCTCGGAGCCGAAGTCGAACACGATGGTCTGTCTGAAGGTGCCAAAGATCTCGGTGCTGAAGCCCACCGCCACTTTGTAGACGCAGTGGTCGAGGCCGTTGTCGGGCGCTGCTGACAAAAAACACAGGTTTTTCTAAGTGGGTACAAACTCACAGTCTGTTAAAGAAACGGTCATTAGAGAACAAAGGCTGTGGAACGAGAAGTTTACATACAGCTGTTTTTCCTCATTGCCCTAAATTAAATCACATCAAACGTCTTGTTTTATGTCAATTAGAATTACCAAAAGTATTCCTATTTGCTGAATGTCAAAATAATAGAAGTACATGTCAGAGGTTTATTTGTCAACGTCTTCAAAGTGAGAAGTTTACACACATTTCCTCAGTATTTCGTAGAACTGCGTGTGAACTCTAGTACTTGGGTCAAACACATTGGGTCAATTAGCCTATCAGAGGTTTCCAGCGTCATGACATCGTCATCATCATCATCATCATCAATGCCATCACTTATTGTTTAAAGAGACAGTAATCGTTTTGTATGTAAACTCCTGATTGTGAAGACATCAACAAATAAAGCTCTAATTTCTCTCCTTGTCATGATGTTTGGCAAATAGAAATAGCTTTGGAAATTCAAACTGACCTAAAACAAGAGAATCTGACTGAACAGAGGAAAAAAAAAATGGATGTAATCGTTTGGTTTCAACTGCAGCTACAAAAGTAGACGTCAAACTAAATATCAACAGTTCATCACATTTGTATACAAAGAAGAAAAAAGCTGCCCGTCGTATAAATGTTCAGTAAAAATACAAAGACGGATTCGATATATTACATAAAATCCAAAATCCTTTATGCACTAACAGATATAACTCTTTCAGAGTTATATCTCTTAAAGAGATATTAACCATCAGCTATTAACCATCAGAATTTTCTTAAAATCCCCATTTAGGACGTCGATCACTGTAACCGTGACACTGGTTATTTGTGCCGTTCCAGCCGTAGGACACCGTCACTTCACATATCAGTGTATTTCCACGAAACTGTCAATGAATCAGAATGTCTGTAATAACCGGTTAATATAGCAACACGGCACAGATGGTGGCGATGTGATTTCATCTGTCAGAAAGAGGAGAGGGTCGGTACTCATTTCCTGAGAAGCGAAGAAGAAAAAGTGAAGTTTCTGCTTCTTCAAGTGACGAGGAAGAGGAGGGTAATGGCAAAAACAAAAGAGATCATCAATGGACAAGATTTTATGCTCACACTTGCATTCCGTGTTAATATATCAGCTAATATTTTTTAAATGGATGTCAGAGAACTCAGCGAGATGTAGAAGTAAAAACGAGCCTCTGTTGCTCTTCAGGCTCTCCACAGCGGATTATGAACCATCGAAAATGACAAATAGTGCTTTTTAGACCAGTTCTTAATAGAAAATGTAATTAAAACGACTAATGTTAGGAAATCCTATTTCCTAAATTTAATGTCTTGACAGAATTTCCAATGATTAATAACAAAAATTCTGCAAGAAAAAGAAAATGTAAATATATATATATATTTTTTTTTTTTTTTTACTTTTTTGTCATCATTAAGTCACAAACACTACATGGTTTTCATCATTTTCCATACATTTGCAGATTAAGGAAATATTTCTGACTTGTTGGAAAAAGTTTCTTGTTTTTCTAAAACCTAGTTTACATTTGATTCTTTAACCGTTAAGCAAATGCACTTTTTTAGGTCGGTGTTTATAAAAATGAATTAGCTTGTTACTTTCAAAGGGTGGTTTAAGTTTTGTGGCTCTAACTTATTGATATTTAGCAGAACTGAAACAAAGAAACGGCCGTTTTGGGTTGAAAGGCTGACCCAACAACATGAAGGATACAGGCGGCTATTTGTTTGAAAAGACAAAAGTATAAACAGTTTATGTTTCTTTTTAGGTGTAACATTGGCAGATTCTCAGAAAACGTTCGCTGTTTACATTTCATCATCAGATTAAAACAATCCTCGTTATGATGAAAGATCAGACGAACCGGCCGTGTCGTCTCCGGGCGTCCACTCTTGGCATCCTTTGGGAACCGACTGCAGGCGATCCCCGGCTGAAACGCCGGTGATGAAGAAGTGCGGTCGATGGGCGTCGTAGAGCAAGGCAATGCGGAACAGCTTTCTGGCCGGCTAGTTCAGAAACAACAATGGAGCACGATTAAAATTTAAAAAAATATATACATATATATATATATATATATATAAAAAAAAGGAAATTGACTTTTTGTACAATTTTTAAAAAGCCATGGAAATAAAACCAGGGACTGTGTCATCCTACCTTGCACAACAAGGAAAAGATCCAGGAATGGGAGGATTTTTTCGAGGTGACCGTAACAGAAAGGCCGGAGCTGGTCTCAACCGTCACGCCTTCCAGACTGTCACTTAGCTAGAAAAACACCAAGAAACAGGCGATTGGGTTAAAAAAAATATATTGGTTTTAATTAAAGATGACTCAAAATTTCAAGAAAATTGAAGAACGCATGTCAACAATCAAGAAGAGTGTCAGCGTAGTGTAGACAGTGAAAAACGGATACTGAAATGGGTTTTTAAAGTACAATTAAATAAATAAAAGTTCTATTAAAGTTGTAGTTCCTCTCTGCTAATGCTTGACAAGAAAAGTTGAGACCATTTATTGGAATCAGTTCACAAATTAAGTGAAGACAAACTTAGAGGTTATTTTTTCCCTTCCAATACTGGACTTAAACCTTGGGAAAAGTTTGAGGTCTTATGAAAACATGATGAGAAAAACCAGCAGGATCCACTTTCTGTTTGACCGTCACAGACTGCTGACCAGGCTTTTTCCAAATACTGAAAGCAACACACCATTTTTAGCATTAGGAAGTCAAACTGAGAGCTGCGCTCTTCGGTGTGGACGCTGTTACTGAGGAGAGACGGTGCAATGTCAGCAACTTTCAGTATCAGTAAATTCAGAAAAAAAAAACTGAATGAGGAAAAAAAGCGTAAGCACAGCTTTCATTCAATAACGGAGAGTTGATGAAATGCAGCAAAGTTTCTCTGTTTTATCAACCTCTGCTCACAATGACACACTGGATTTGCAAATGTTGATAGTCTTTTAGAAAACTCAGAAGAATCTACAGTTCACATACGACAATAATATCCACCCTAAATATTGCACGCATTTCTCTCATGGTGAGAGAAAAAAAACGTTTTCGGTTGCTACGCTGGTATTCTCACAAGCAGAAAAACAAATCCAAAGTTCCAACGAAGAGGCAACTTCACTTCAGACACACCGGAGGCGTTCCGCCGCGTTAACTTTCGTCTCGCTCACCACTTTCTCCGGGGAAAGGGAGTTCATCCACTTTTCGATTAGAGTTTCCATGTAGTTCTCAGTGAAGTGTTTGCTTTCCTGCTGCTGTTTGAGGCGAATGAGTCGGGAGGCGTAACGTTTCTGCCACTCCATCAGCTCCTCTTGCGAGTGGGCCGACGTGCACTGCGCCCCGTACCGACACAGGCCCTGCTCCAAGTACCTGCGGCGACAGTAAGCAGCTCCATCAGACGATTCTGGCTGATCGTATTTACAAAGTTGGGACATTTAGAACTTTCAAAATTCGACATGCATCAAGATGAAGGATGTTTCAGATGAAATTCTGGATGTAGATAAATACATCTTTTATATAAATGAGCTGACAGAAAAAGCTGCATGAGTTTCTTTTTCAAGCTGCTGGTAAAACGTTTGACAGATTGTCATTTTACTCTGAACAAAAAAAAACAAACTTGGAGGAAATATTTCAACTAGAATCTGTATTGAAAACCCAGTTTATGAACACTAGGTCAGCATATGCTATATTTCAAGCATTCAGTTTTTAATCAATATTATTTTTATGTTTTATTTATTAAAAAAAATAAAAACAGTTGAAAACATTCATTTTTTTTCTATTTTTAAATCCATGATAAAAATAAAACAAGTTTAAAAAGTATTAATTTTGTTTTATTTAACTTTTTTGTTTTGATTTAATCCATTTTATTTTATTGTTTAATTATTGTTACAAAAAATAAATAAAAAGTAATGATTAAAAAAATGCATTGATTATTCTGCCAGTTTAAAGCACATTGTACCTGACAGACAGTGCCATTATCTGAATAAATAACATTTAAACCAGTCAAAAACTCAAATACAACTATGTTATGTGGAAATGGTAAATGAATACTATTTTATTGAAGTAATTTTTTTAATGTCATAAAACCATAAAATCTAATTTTTTTGCTAATTTCCTGTTCAGAGCATCATCATATTTCTTATTCTTAACATAATAAAGGTCCAGAACGCCCAATAAATACATAATAAAGATCAAGGCTTTTTATTCCTACAAAGATATATGGATATGTTTTTGTCGTCCTATAGCCTGTACGTTAATTGTTTATTTAAATTTTAAGATGGCATATATTAAATGCTAAATATAAAAAGGAAACAATAACCCCCTTAAAAAAATAATAATAATAACATTTGATTTTTGGTGGAAAATAAATTAGATTATTTTGGGGGAAGGAAACATTTTTCATTCATTGCTCAACTTAAACATACATTTATTTGAAATAACAAAAGAAGAATCTGCTGATTACCTTTTGCAGAGTGTGTACTCCTCGCTGCTAGTGACCCCTCTGGGAGGAGGCCGGAACTGCCAGCCATCTTGGACTTCTGTCGATATAAAAGCTGCATAAACACTAGAGCTCTAACAGTACAGTGGCCAGACAATTCACTGGACAATAATTTGGTAGGAAAAGACTCAAAGTGACAACTGACTGCAGGAAAGACACCAAACGGAAAGAAAATGTACAGAAGCTGTTGATGCAACAAAGCAAAATGTTGAAATAAACTCCTGATGTAGATGCGCTCACCTTCGTCCTGGTCGTCTGTGTATTCAGGGGCCATCTCTCTTTTTATTGCCTACATGAAACAGAGCAAAAACGTTTATTTTTAACTCTATTACACTAAACATCCACGACCAGAAAAGCAAATGCAGTTACCTCAATTTCGGAGAAGAGCATTTTTAATCTGGTCAGGTCTTTTGTAACGATGCCGTTCTGGAGCGAGGAGGAAAATATTATATTCATTATAACATAAATGCAAATAGTATTTATATTCATCACAGTTATACTATTGACTCATTGCATGTAGGTTTGCTTAACATAGTAAATACAAAACATTAAATCACCGATGATGGCATATTACACAGTTTCTAACCATTTTACATTTCAAAATGTCACTATATTTCAGACCAAATGTCTGGATTTAAACACATATAAAGTACAGTAGACATTTACTGGTCTGTATTTCTGATGAGTTCCTTAGAAACATGAAATAAAATAGCAACTATGAGCAAATAAAATAAGAATGTATTAAATGAATTTAAACCTACTTTGAGTTTATAAACACATCAAACAACAGCAAGTACTTTGATGTTATATTTCTTATTTATTTTGTTTACTTTCAATAAAATTTAAAGGACACAATATATTCATTCTATTGATTCAACTGGGAATGATTTGTTATCTGATCATTTTTATCTGCAGGAACAAAACATCTTATTTTGATATAGACTGTGGAATGGTGAAACATATATGTTTCCTCTATATATATAGTTTGGCTGATGGACCAACACTTTAAAGTTTTGGTTTATTAAGATGTAATATTGCTGCTTTGACAGTTAAACTTCTGGTTCAAAATAATAAACTCATTAAGACGGATATTAATATGAAATACGGCTTAAGAATCCCTTCCAAACTGATAAACAGATCAGCAGGTATAGAGCATGAACAACTTCACCTTTACAACTAGATCAAATCAAATCTTACCACTGGCTCTCCATACAGGGATTTAGACAGGATGCTGACCACCTCTTGCAGGCTGCCATCCAAAAGCATGGAGCGCAAACTAGCCTGTAGAGAGCCGTCACCCCGAGCAACCTCGTCTGCCAGAACTGCAACAGAGTGAAAGGAAACGGGTTAAAGCTCCGCTAACCAGGCTGTGTTGTAAAGAGAGAGTGAAGATGGAGCATTTAGAGTGGTTTTAAATGTTATTTAGCCTGCTAGCCTCCTACTTCATCAGTCCATCCAGGAAGTTGAAATGTTGTGATTGCAACCATTAATGTAAATTCACTCATTATTCACAAATTTTTGCAATGAAACTTGCTTTGAATTTTTATTTGCAATTTTTACACAAATGTGACCGATCACCTTCACGTTTTCTGCATTTCACTTGCAATATAGCTCTGACCAATCACTGCAACTCGGCTGAACTTTCACCAAACTCCTTCTAATTGAACTTCCTGTTTCACTTAAATAAAATAAAAATAAAATAAAATAAAAATTTTATTTATCTTATTTTTTAATTCTTGGATGACCTTTGATGCTGCCCTGAGTAACTGCCCATATCTTCCATGTGAAAAACAGCCACTGTAAAAAGTTCATATTAACTTGGATGGCCAAATATAGAGTCCTTGTTTTGCACTTTGACCTCTTCTCAGGACATAATTACTATTTAATGTAAAAGGAGGCATTTAAAAGTGTTATTTGCACTTTAAATATTGACCATGTTCAAATCCTGTCATTTTTGGGGGGGAATGTTATGTTTAGGAAGACAATGTTATGGCAAAAAATACAACTTTGAATGTTTGATTGCAATTTTTTTGAAAAAGGTGCCAAAAAAATAAATAAAAATCTGAAAATTTTAGTTTGTAACAACTGAAAAAAAAACATCCTAGAGGAACTGATTCATGTCCTAATTATTGCCAGAAAACAATAAATGTTCACTACAGTTTTGCGTTATGTTCTCTCAATGCACTTGTCATTGATTGTGTACTTGCTCATCAAGACTCTTTTCTATTTACCCTTGGTGCATTTTAAACTAGCATGTAACGGCTAACAATAATATACATTTATAGAATTTGAGCCAATTTCCAAATAGTGGTCTTCAAATATCTCCTCCACCACTGTAAACAAAAGAAAAACCAGTTTATATCAGAGTTTCAGAGTGCTTGCAAAGCAGCTGCTGGGAAATCCCAGATCAGACTGAGAAACAAAAACCCCCAAGAAAGAAAATAAAACCCTAGAAACGTTTTATAGAAAAACAAAAGAATCTCTGGTTTGTTTGCTGCATTAAAACAAACATCTCAATCCGCAGCTTCAAACCGAACCAAAGAGTAAATTCACAGCTAGAAGTGCGACCCACCATGTTTGCAGTCTTCATCTGCTCCGTCGTAGTTTTTCTGTTGGTGGAAAGAGAAAACAAAGTCCAGACGTTACAGTTGGAAACGAGTCTTTAAATGAAAACAGAGTCGTTTACACTATAATTAAGGATACGGGAAAGTTTCCACAACTTCAGGGCTGAAGCAAACGACTAGACTCTTTTAATGTATTGATCCAAGTTATTCCTACATTTTCTAAAAAAAAAAAAAAATCAACCAACAACCCGTAGCTCACCAGTTGTAGAAAGGCAGCAATTCGGTAGAGCAGGGCGCGGCTGCGGAGGGGTCCGGCGGCGACCGCCGAGGGAGGGCTGGGCAGTACGGGGGCGCCGGGTGACGAGGCTTGGGGCGCGAGGACCACCAGGGCGTCCGTGCTGTGGGTGACCGCCGCCTCGTACTCCCGCCTGGCTAACGATTTGCTGGCTTCTTCACATGACTTCTCCGCTCTCCTGTCTGCCATGACTCAGGGACAGAACATCTGCAGGTGGACAGAGACGAACGCAGTCAGTATTTCCAGAGTTTATCGGAGCTACGAACTGAGATGAAACAGCGGAAAGGGGAGCACCGATGAAGAGGTGGGCAAATTATCCGGCCCCGAGTTCCTCAATTTTGGGAGATTGGATATCAGTATTACATCTGCATACGCGTGGTTAACAATAGTCAATTTAGCCAGTTTAGAAAAAAAATAAAAATTGGTATCAGCCAAGATGGGAATCTGAGATTTTTACAGAAAACTGCCATCAGTGCACTCCTTCTAGAAAATCATTTTCCATTCCATTTTCTTCAAAGTTTTCACTTTGACCTTGAAAATACTTTTAATCTGTATTATTCATACTCCACATCAATATCAATGGTCATTTTATCTATCCTAAAACGGTGTCTTGTTTTTTCCTGATGTTGGCTGAAAGAGAAAAAAAAAGTTTTTCACAAAAAATTGGGGGCTGGGAAAAACTGAAAATCATTGCAACTTTTTAGTCGCAAAAAAATAAATCAGTCAGGCTTTTTAAAGATCGGTGCACTACTAAATAGTTAAAGAGCAACGCAAGGAGGAGTAATCTAAATAAGATACAGATGCATTTCAATAACTTGGAAAAATAAAACCACCAAAAATGTTCATTTATTTCAAAATTTCAATTTGGAAGCTGACACATTTTACAGTGTGTGTTTATTTATGTTCACTGCGATGACGACTTGCAGCTAATTGAATCCTACGTTCTCGAAATCTTGTTGCCATGTTACAGCCGACGTAGTCATGAACTAGAGCCGATTTGACATCTGTACAGTGGGCAGTCATTGACACCAAGTGTAAGCATTTAGAAAAAAGGTCAGTGCCAGTGAAGTTTGCAACAGAGTGCAGTACCCAAACATAATAATGGAAAGTTCAGTGGAAGGAAAAGGTGTGGTCAAAAATAGATGCACCAAGGTGATAACCGCAGCCTTTGTTTGAGCGGATTGTAATTCAAAGCCTTTTGAATTGCCACCTCACAAAGACCGAGACAGGACAAGCAAAGAATATTAATATGGAAATCAAGATCGCACAGCCTGAAGGGGGAGCTAGAGACGCGTCCCTGGAGGTTCACTGAGGTTCATCCTGAAGTTTACAGAGGCAGCCCAAAAGCAGAGCTACTGCAAGGAGACGAGGCCGAGCCATATGGAGATGCTTTGTTCGTTTTGTAGCAGGACAAGGCTCCCACCCACACTGCTAAGAGAACCCACACCTGGTTCACTGTCAAAAATAAGAGCAAGATGCAGCTGAGCAGAGTAACCTCCTCCCTCTCAGCGAGCACAGCGGCAGCTAACATTTTGTCGTTTTGCTTTCAGCAGCTTCCAGTTCAAACACAGACTCCAGCTCCTTGGTGCTGTGAGGTTTCAGATTTCACTGCTGGCTTCATTGCCTGGCAGTGGTCAGGATTTTAACTGGTGACACAGCAAACTTGGAGCGTAAAGGGTGTCAAAAAGTAACGAACGCAGGGTTAAACACGCTGGCTTCAAAGTCAGCACATTACTAAAAACTAGGGCCAAGACTAACGATTGAGTTAGTAATCGATTATTCTGCTGATTAATCTGATAAAGAGATTGGCACATTCTGCAGATTTTTCATTTAACCACATAAGTATTTTATATACAATATAAGAAATGCATAAAAAAACACAAACAGAAAAATTCAAGTCATTTTTTGAATATGAAAATAAACATTTTATTGCCTAAAGTGTAATACCAGTTCATTCCTTTAGTGCACAATTGATCATTTGTAGCAAAGGATGATACAAATACAATGTGGGGCTAATCGGTTCATTATTATTTGGATTAGCCGATTAATTAGATATCAAAAGGTGCTTTATAGGAGGTTTTCTTTTAACCTGGTGAATGTAAAACTATACCACTTTAGAAGTACAATTCTTTTTTTGAATCTGTACTACAATGGATCAATCGGTTCAGTAATCAGCTAATCCAGTTAGCGATTAATCGATTCCTATATTAGCTGACAATTATTTATATAATCGATTAATCAATTTCAATAATTTATCATTGAAATAATAACCAATTTGAATTATCAAATAAATTCTGAAATAGATGACTGTATGTAATGAATCTAAATGGTATATGAATTTAACTTTTTAAAGTGATCTACAGAAATACATTTTAACCTTTCTGTAACATCATAATTTACTGAGTTGATTAATCGTAATTAATCTATTAGTGGAAAAAAAACTGATTAATCACGACTAATTGTTTCAGCCCTACTAAATAAGAAAAATAAAAATTATGAAAACTTATGAAACAAAGACACCACGCATGTGGCTCTTGAGAACCTGCTTCACATCAGGATGTAAATAGACACAAAGTTTGAAATTAAATTTTTTTAGAAGTACTAGTTAATGTTTGCCAATAGAAATAGCAGAAAAACTGTTAAGAAAAACTTTAAACAGCATTTCAAACTTTACTTTGTTTTTAATTGTTGCACGGTTGGAGATGGAAAAACAAAATTGCCAAATGATAACAGTCAGATGCCACTTCTCCTGGAATCAATGCATCACTTCCAACCTGTGTTTTGTCTCATCAATATCCGAAAGCACAGGCTTCCAGCCCAAACACAAATCAGAAAAAAGGAGGACAATTTTATTATTATTTTGGCTTTGTTGTTGGAGTAAGTAGCTGGTTACATCAGGGGCTGAGATGATGAGTTGATGGTGACTCATTAGACCAAACTAGAATGTTGCAACCGCTCTGCTGCATGAAAACAGAACGTTCAGCGAGATACGAAGTCAAAGTCAGAGAGGAATTTGGTGGACGAGGCAAACAAACGGTACGGTTCAGCTAATGTTGTGTCCTTCAGTAAAAGATCAAGACTTTATAGTAAAGCTTGCTCATCCCGGCGCCCACAGTAACGCATGTGCTCCTGTTCCACGGATTGCAACAGATTTCCACAAGAGCGGAACCAAAACAATCATCTCTGGGTGCAGCTCACGATGAAGACACCGTCTCTCTGGAGACGTGAGGTTCGCTCGGAGGAGACGAACGGCGGCGTCCGTCGTGGCGTTTAAAAAAAAAAGGGAACGTGGCGGCAGTCGGTGATTAGCCGGCCTTTTTAGACCTGAACTTCCACAATTAAAGAACTGAAACAAGCTGCGACAAATGACCGAGTCTGACTAAACCAGTTGTAAGTCACAACTTTTTGATAGTTCCACAGATTATTTTAAGAAGAAAACCGTCGATTCTATTAGCAACTTTGAAATCTCTCGCCGGTTGAATCCTTGCAAGAAGCAGTAGGTCAGACAAACAGGAAAAACTGAGAACAACTATAACAAACAGGATTAAGCAGGGGAGGAACCTAGCAAAGCAGACACACGCTAGAGGTTAATGTTGAGCTTTTTGATCCGGTTCACTTAAAGCCACAGCCAGACATTCAAACAGTTTGGGATTTTGCTAAAATAAAAAAACATCTGTAGTCGATACAAAAATACATTTCACACCATAAATTGCAGATTATAAGCCCCTCTTATGTCTGGTGATTTTATCATTTGTCAGCTGATGTGGAGCACAAAAGCATCCTGAAAGTAAGAATATGTCAAAAACAACAACGGAGGAACAACTGGGAGATTCACTGTGTCAGGAAAAAAAAAACTGTTAATGGCCAAAAAAAAAAAGAAAAGGAACGGGTTACATAAAGCTGCTACGCATCAGAATATGGAGGGGACACTGTGACCTCCTGGGGAACACCTTATCCTTGGCTAGCGGCCTAATATCTGTCAGCCCCAATGCAAACTTACTGCTTTAAACAACTGGCCCTGCGGCTCACAAACTGAACAGCTTTTATCCTAAAAGTGCGCATCAAAAGCGCTTGCTGAACAAGCTGATGCCACATTTCAAATACCTCAAAGTCAGAACAGTTTACTGATCTATAAAATATGACTTCCTAAAAAAAGGGATGAGAAACTTTGGCCATTTGTCAAATATGTTTTGACTCTAAAGCTGCAATAGTGAGTCTTTGAAATTAAATGATTAAAGTGTGTATTGCCAACAAGCAATACATGGTAAAAAAAAAAAAAAAGTTTATATTACTACAAAACAAAACCACAAATTTGATATTTTAGGCTTTGAATGAGTAACGGAATAAAAACATTGCTTGTTTTCTGTTCAATAATATGACAAAGAGTTGCTGAAAAGCCAGTAATGGGCAACTATTCAGACACGATCAACGGTTTGGCTAGTTTTTATTTTTTCACTTCCAAAACAATACTGACACCTGAGGTTTAGTACCGGCAGATACCGATCTGATACAGAGTTGAATTGATTTAAAATGTTTCTTTTATTTATCAGAAATGTAATGAATTACTAATTCATTTGATCAATGCACCAGTACATAACACTAACATACACCAATAGTTTTCACAAACGTGGTCCAACATGTAAAAACAACACAACTTTAACTTGTTTGCTCAGTGAAATTAGGAGTAGAACAGCCAATGTGAAAAATATAATAAAGAAAACAAAACTGAGAGAAACAACAGGTTGACTACCTTGATCAAACATGTACAAAATAAACTGCAACAAGCCTCCTTTCAGATGAATGTTGTTGCTGACCATCTTCACACAACACTGTTGAAAGTGTATGCCATATTGGTAAATATTTTTTGAGTCATAAAATATGGCGACAAAAAAACAGGTTTGTTCCTCAAAATGGAGTAGATTCTTCACCTGCAATTCTTTCCATTAGCACAGCACATCACTCTTTAAAGGGACAATATGTATTTTCCAGGCACATGGTGCCATTTCACAGCCCAATCAAGTTACCATCAGTTGTTATAAAAATGTCGTATGTCAAATATGACTTAAAAAGCTCCTTTAAAAGTTCCTGCTCTTTATGAAATTCCGCCTTTAGGAAGTCATCACAACATGGCTAATCTATTAACACTTTAACAACATTTTCACCAGCATTTCAGGGAGAAGTGGCTCCTATAATGAGCTCAGCAAACCCACAGCTCCAGCTAATTGCTGCTGGCTAGTCTGAAGGAGCCAAGTGGGGCTTCCAGTACGGCTTGGAAACTACAACTCTGAGGAGGAGTTGCGCCTCGAAGGCAGAGCTAGGTTCACCCAGGCGTTTTGCACAGCTAAATGGTTGCCATTTAGCTGACCCTTTGATAAGGGAATAACATCATAACATGATGTAAAGCTCAAAAAAGTCAAATTCACTTCATACTGCCTCCAAATGGCTTTACCAGTGTGTTACATCCACAGCTTGAAGTTATTTCTTAAGTGGTCAACATAATGTGAGAACAGGCTGTTGAAGTCCATCCATCCATTTTCTTTACACCCTTGTCGGGAGGGGCAACAGAGACACACAACCATGCACACACACTCACACCTAGGGGCAATTTGGAGAGGCAAATTAACCTGATAGTCATGTTTTTGGACTGTGGGAGGAAAGCGGAGAACACCCACGCATGCACAGGGAGAACATGCAAACTCCATGCAGGGGGACTGGGGCTGGGAATTGAACCCAGAACCTTCTTGCTGCAAGGCAACAGCTCTACCAACTGCGCCACTGTGCATCCCCAGGATGTTTAAGTGTAACACTAATATCCTTAGAGCCACCGCTAGTAACAACTACAAAACACTTAGCATGTAGTATTTGTCACAGGACAGATATAAAAGCAGGCATATTGTCATGGCTTTTAGAGTTTACATTAAATTCACGAGGCTTTTATTTATATCCTACATTGGCTTTAAGTGTTATTAGCTCACCAAAAAAAGTAAAAAATAAACTTCCCGTTTCACTTCATCTCAGACAAGCAATTTGCTGTTTTTCCAAATGTGAAGGTACAAACTCCTAGCAAAAATCCAAAAATTGTTGAAGATGTAATTTTAATTACACACATTTTGGACTTTAAAATGCACATCAAGTTCACAAGAACGCGTGGTTGTGTTCCACAAAATAGCTGTGAAACAGAGAAGCCAAAAATATTGATATGCAAATGAGACTGCAGCGGACACTTTAAGAAACCGTTTCCTCCTGTTTGATGCTGCGGAAACAGTGGACTTGCTGCAACTATTACAGTAACTAACAAGCAAAGCTAAGGCGAAGGAGGACTCATGACTCCAAAGTTATATTAATCCACGCCTCGCCTTTAATGCCGACTCGCGTCGTGTTCAAAGGAATACCGAGACTTCAGTGGGTTCGCAGTAACACAGACCGACGTAGTTATCCCTCATTTTGCTTCACCGACAGCAACATGACTGGAATACAAATGGAAAAGCAGTGTTTTTTCCCCCCACCCCCTTAAAAAATAAAAAAATAGGTATTAAAAGTATGAAACAGGGAAATCTCTTGAGAGACAACAGAAAGGAAACATCTGCCAATCACAGCAGAGTCAGCCTATGAATGAAAGGGATTTGCCAGATATCAGAGTTGTTCAATCAAAGTGGTTCATGGTCTACTTAACTTGTGGTTCTGTTTATTTCCATAACTAGTGGAAGAATCAATCAGTGACTTAATTTACCAACTCATTTAAATAACAGCGGCAATTGTGCGTTTTGTACATTAATGTAATGTGACCCCTGGCTAGTGTTACAGGTCATTCTTTAAAACACACAAGGCCCGCAGCCAGAACTCCATCCTATTCACATCACTGTGTGTGTGTGTGTATCATTGTTCAAAAGACTTGATTGAGTAAATGGAAGGAGATATTTTTGTATGCACTTAGTTTACCCAGGTGGTTACTGCATCATAATGTGTAAATGGGAGTAGGCCATTTCACTGCTTCACCGTTTCATTCTTGTGTGGTTGTGATTTTTTTTTTCATGCTAGAGGTTTTTGGAGTGTGAATTGCAGATGTCGTGCATCTGTTCTGACCGCCCCCGGCGATGTTTCATTCCATTTTAAAAACCTATGCTTAAACATAATTTTCCATAATTTACAGTTTGCTGTGGTGAAATACGATTATGTGATTACAATAAATAATACCTGCTTGGCAGTGGCTGCTCAGAACTACTTTGTTTTAATCAGGGGTCGGAATCGCTCGTGTTTCATCAGAGTCGACTTTTCCGAGTTCGGGATGTACCGATAGGAAAATGTGGGCCGATACCGATATTTACCTACCATTTGAACACTGCGAAAATGACCACAACACCTACATTTCATCACTTTAAAATGACCAAACTAACTCCACATGGTCAACCCTTTCCCCGCCACATCAGGAAACGGATTTATCGGTACAAACATTGCATCGTACACACAATAGTATTTGTGACGAAATTGTATTTTCTTGGTAAAGTTGATGTGCCAATAGAGGTTTTAACCAATTCTGAATTGTTTGTAGTTTTCCTGTTGTTACTGCTATTACTTTGACAGGACTGGAGGTGAAGACTTACAAGAAAATAGTCACTTTAAAACAGGGTTCTAGACATTTAAGCCAGTGACTACGTGGGGTTAAGGGTTTGGAGTTTCCAATGCTAGCAAATATCGCAGTTAGCATCGCTAAAAGTAAACATCAATCTGTGTGTATTCTCAAGGGAATACAGACCTAATCATTCTGATATTGTCAAAAATCTACTAACCTGGCATTAAAGGTCGAACACTGAGACTTTCTCTTAACTGCTGAAATCGGATCCAGGTACAATTTGCAGAAATGTTCCCAATGGAGCTACAAATTGATGTCTTCTGGCACACAGCTGTATTTTGTACTCATAAAAGACAAAACAACCCAATCGGCAAAATTACAACATCAGCAGCACCTGCAGTGGTCTGGCTATCTGCTGTAGGAGTCTGAATGAATGGCCCACATTGCCTCGACAGGAAATGCAGTTTTGTTTTAGATGGCTTTTCTGCGCTTCCTGACTTTTAAAACACCTCGGTGATACTGAAAGTAACCAACTTCAAGTCTTCTTTAGTGCTGCTGCCGGTGTGACGCATTAGCTGCTACAAACTATGCAGGCATTGATCAGAAAAAGACCCAGTTTATGAATATATGAACCTGGCCAACTGGTCACCGATCAAGGCCGGTAAAATTGAACATTGACCAAATCTGGTCACCAAAGGGGGGCTTTTGTTCTCCATAAATAGACTAATAAGTACAAGGATATTAAATGATTTGTTAAGGTGTAACGTAGGCAAGTAGATTAAGATGAAATTGCTTTTACACATATAACGCAAAATGCGTAAAAGTGAGGGTTTCCCCCAAAAAACACGCTAAGCCTGGTGGTAGTTTAACACAAAAACACTGTGTTTTTGTGTTAAACATTTTTTTTAAAGTTGATGGGAACTTTTGGAAATAAAACATCAACAACAAAGAAAATACAGTGTTGGACTAAAACATTAGTCTTTCTGTAGGTTGTGTATGCCTAGCAGACAATTTCCTCTTCAAAATAATTGTCTGATAAAGATTAGTGATGCTTTATTGTCCGAAACTGACAGATGAATGTCATACCAAATTTTATTGTTAAACTGGGTGAGATTATCTCTGCAATATTGGTTAAAAATATATATATACATTGTACGCACGGTAACCATTTCAGATAACTTTCATTCACACAAACCCGTACAAATACGCATTGTCGTAAACGTTCCGATCTGCTAGGGGGCAGTGTAGTGCAACGCTAAGCCCTATATCAGCCAATCAGATTGCTTCAAAACCTCAACTTCCTATTAGGGATTAAACATGGTGCTAGGGGATTCATTTGTGTGGACACATGGGTTGAACTACTCTTAAGTAGGATATAAAGTTAACAAAACACAAGACAATGTCGATTGGGAATTGTGTCAAAGCAAGTATGTGGGTAGATTTGTTGCAGACTGTAATGTGCTAGAAACTCAAATCTCTTATTTTCCCAAATACACTCAGGCAAACAAAAGGTTTTTGAAATCTAAACATTAGTCTGAGTTTTTCGAAATAATAGCTTCTGGTTAAAAGCAAGTTTTTGTGTGGATAACAGGCCATAACACACAAAAATCCATTCGTTTTCCCAAATTTCCAGCTTCGCCTGGGCGAGGCCTTAGCTTCAGAAAGATTTCATACCTTCACAGACTTTAATTGTAGAAGCGGCCACTGCTTTCTATAATGTCCAGCACCTACTGATACATTGTACATGTCAAGGTCATGATGCTGGTGAGTATATTTTTATGTGCTGGAAGCATAAAACTAATTTAAATACATGACTCACACAGAGAGTCACAAAGAATTATTATGGTAACATCATGCTGACATTTTAACAGTAATATGTGCAAGGTGGTGTCAATAAGAGCAAAGCATATCAAATGTGCTTGAATTACAACAAAGAATGTTGACGAGATAGAAAATTGTTACAATATATTAAGTTAATATTCGCTCACACTTGAGAACTATATAAAAAATCTTGGGGAAAAAAATCCTTGCTACCTAAATGTAGCAAAATTTCTCTCACTTCTTAACCACAACAAGTAGTTTGGCGGCTCTCATTGGGTGGGTATCGTACTCATTTAATGTAATAAAGTCAAACTAATATATCTGCATACAGCTCAGTTAGCTTACGAGCTGATTTATAAAAATTGTGCTTCAGCCCAAACATAGTTATTTAGGCTGACACAACCGTTAGCAACTATGTGCGAGGTAGAAAATACATAAAAATAAAACATGCAAATTCATCAGAACTGAACCCGTGTACATTTCGGAAACGTGCATTTACTAAAAAAGAACAACAATTATGAGTTATTTCGTTTTCCAGAGGAGAGTTGTAGCTGTTGTTTGTCTGGAAAACTTATCTTGACTGCTGCAAATCTGAACGATGACGGCAGCGTCAAAAAAAAAAAAAAAAAAAGATCGCTTAAAATGTGCTCAACAAATCCGCTCTTTGCTTATATCGCTTGTAACAGTTTTGCTCCTAAACTGAGGACAAGCAGCTAACATTTAGCACGGCGGCCAAAAAACACGGCCTTTTCTTGGCAGCAAACTGATGAGCTCCCAGCAAGAATAGCTGGGCTGGCTTGTTAATGGTAGCAGGCTAGCTGGCTTGGCTAGGTTCGCCGAAACAAAACGGACTCGGGCCTGAATTTTTTTTGCCACCGTGTTTAGGCACATATAATTCATATGACATCTTGTTCCTACCGGTGCATGGAGTCAAAACATTCGTCACCGTGCTACTGATTTGTGGGGGGGATTCGTGTCGGTGGCTTTGCGACGAAAAAGACAAGTAAAGGAGCTAAAAATGGGAAGTCAACACTTACCTAGCTTTACTTTCTACGCCATCTTGGATCCACTTGTCAGACCATCGCAAAGCATAGTGGGATGTACTGATCTGAAGGTTGAGGAGGACTTGCTGTGAAAGTGCCAATGTTTTGGCCTCGTTTACGAGTCAAAGTTTTGCTTTGAAAAAAAGTACAACACTCGGTGGAAGAAATAAGCGTTATCACCAGCCTGAATTAATTGAATTAATGAATTATTTTAAAGCTGCTTCAGTGTCCTCTGTGTGTCTCACATCAAGTCATTGATAACCCAGCATTATTATGTTTTTTTTTTGTTCACTGCATATTCACTCCGAATTAGTTTAGTGATTTGAAGCAAATATATATATATATATATATATATATATATATATATATATATATATATATATATATATATATATATATATATATATATATATATATCAATAACGTCTGCTCCTGTAAAAATAATTCTATAAGTATTTGAGTGGTTTTTTTTTGTTGTTTTTTTATTGTATTTTTAAGTTAAATTTCTCCATTTGAAGTATTGTGGTGTTGGGACAATTTATGTAATGAAATAAAAATACCATAATCTGTGAGACATTATCGTTTCTACACATATTGCCTATATTATCCATACCAAAGTTGATATATTTTAATCAAGACATTTTCTTGCGGGGGAAAAGTAAGAAAGGTATTTAGCTTATGTTTTCCCCAACTACTGTAAAATTTTAATAACTCCTCAATAGAGTACATCAAAAGAATTTCAAACAAATTGACCGTTTTGTCTTCATACTTTATTTATATATCAAGAAAGTATTTTGAATGACAGAACTACCCACGTGGGCATTCCAGGAACTCAGACTGTGATTAAAATCAGAAAGTGAAAATTGTCAATTTCAAGTGTTTTTTTTCTTTGAATTATAACAACGAAGGCTTACAGCTACAAACAATTCAAATGATCCGAAACAAAATTTACTGAAATGTGTTACACCTACTTGAAAGTCATCCAGCAGTCAATGACCTCACATAGGAGTGTAAGTCACAAAACATAATTACAATCTATGCATAGTCATACTTTTTTTTTTTCTAAGCATTTAATAGAAAGTTAGGTGGGAGGAAAATGTCAAATATGACCGCAATTGGATTATGAATTAGCTTTTTTTAGAGGATTTTGACCTCTTTGCCCACTTGTCGTTAAGCCTGATCTGGTGATTCATCGTTGACTTGAAGCTTTGACTTCCTGACTCGTGTCGAGTTGCAACTTCAACGTGATCACGTTGCACTTTAATCCTGCACCCATCTTTTTTTTTTTATGAAGCGCACCAGTCCCTCCTACAGCTAAACACCTACTCAACATAACACTGCCACCCCCGTGCTTTAAACTGAGGTACTATCCTCAGTTTTCCAAACTTTTAGCCCTTTTCTTCCCAATCTCAGATTGGTCAGTGTAGCTAAATAGTTTATTAGTTACACCAGGCTGAAGGACATGTTTCCTAAAATTAAGATTATTGTCCCCGAGTGTAATCTGGCTCTTTATGTTGCTTTTGCTTATTTCACTGTGGACACTGACACTATCACACCAGCTTCAGCCTTATTTCTGAGGTTAATACACACATTTCCCACCAATTCAACATTTTTTGTTTTTTTCATAATGTCACATCATGAAGTATTTTTTGATATTTTGTTTTAAAAGGCATCCATAGGTTTGTCTCCTTTCAACTTAGATGTTGGAAATTAAACATTTCAGAAGATTAAATCATCATCTGGGCTTTCCAAAACTGTTTAAATGCAAAGAAATCTTAGTACCTGTACTGTAAACGTCTGAAACGTTCAAACAAAAAACATTTCTATAAACATTCCTCTCATTTTTCTGACATTTAGCAAAAAGAAACTAATTTTGGCTTATCTAGCTTAAAAAAGGTCAGGGGGAAAAAATCAGTGGTTATGAGTCATTTTTATCTTGTCTGCAAATATCTGGTTGCATTTGGATTTTGGTAATCTTCCCATAAAATGTGAAACTGTATTAAAACTACATTAAACAGAGAGGAGAAAATGCAAGGACTGGAGGTACAATATGTTTATTGTCAACGTTTTACTAGACAATAAAAAAAAAAAAAAAAGGAACAGCTCATAGAGGGTGTGTGTGTTTTACGATTGCTTTTTTCCCCAAATCTTACGATACTGCAATCGGGCGCCGCGGCGGTATTCCGCTAACGTACTGTACAAACGCGTCACAGTTCCCCCTGAACATAAACACAAGTGAACATGAAACAAAAACATGAAAGAAGAAACTGTTCTCGTGTCACTGCAGATTGTGGATCATCTCCTCCTTGGCAATGAGGTGCGTGGTCTTGTTGACCAGCGACATGAGGGAGTTGAGTTTCTGCGACCAATCGTTGAGCAGGTCATTGGGGTCTTTGGGCCGCTGAAAGTTGATGATGCCGGCGAGCCGGTCGACCTTGGAGTAGATGGTCTTGTTTACGACGAGGCTGGAGAGGAACTCCTCCGACTCCTGGCGTAGGATTTCAACAGGTGGATTAGTAACGTTTTTTTTTTTTGGTGGTACTGTGAGCTTCAGATGGAACGAGCTGCTAAAAAGGTTTGCTTACGTCAACAGAGAGGTCTAGCAGGCCAGCCATCCTTTTCATTGTGATTCTGGTGTAATATTTGGCCATGATTCTGATGTTCTGAGAGAGAAAGACAAAAAAAATCTTCAATATAATTACAAGTAATAATGGAGACCAACCTCCAAAGATATAAAGCTTACTTTAAGTAAGAATAAGGAGACCCAAATCAGATTTTTTTTTTGGCGGTCCAAATGGCCTAATTTCCGATCTTTTCACCCAAAACAAAAATCCGACTGGAGCGACTCCCACTAATTTGGATACGCGTCAGATTGTTTTCAAATAATCCACAGTCAAAACGGTCATCATGTCGCATTTCATCCGACTTCTAGGTCCTTGATGTGTGACGCGGGTCACAGTTCTGCGCCAGGAGAAGCCAGACCGGACGTAAACAACGTTTTGTTACAATCCGTTGCCTAGAGCTGTCCTACGCCAAGAAACACCCACCTGTGCAGCTTCTCAATGACTGCTTTGATTTCCATGTAATATAATACAAAATAACATCATATAAAATATAATGCAGCACATTAGTTAAAATATAACAAAGCTAAGGTTTCTGCAGGTTCCACAAACTCAAAGTTAAGACTTTTTAAGACTGTTACGAATGAAGTTTAAGACCAGGGGTCCCCAAACTACGGCCCGCGGGCCGGATCCGGCCCACCACCTCATTTGGTCCGGCCCCCTGAACAATACCGGATCCGGCCCGCCTCCTCATACCAGACAGCATTCAGTGTTTTTTTTCATATATTGTATTTTCCGGTTTATATGTATTTCCCCCTGGTGGATTTTTCTTCAACCACCAGGGGGCTTTTGAGCAAATGTGAAACTTATTTTCCCTCAATGGAATATATACTCGTCAGTCCCAGTCACCGTTTCACTGACGGTTTTTTCCATTTGCATTCTGGGTAAAAATCGTCGTAGACCGTAATCCTAACACAGAGAGAACAACAGAGAAAATACAAGTTAAATATTCCCACTACGGCAACATTTAAGACCTTGTACTTATGTGTATGTAAGGCCCAATTAAATTCCTAAAATGAATTTAAGGCATTTTAAGGCCTTAATTTTAGATACACAAACATAAGACTTTTTTAAGGATGGACAGAGAACCGGATAACAAAGCTAGTAAAAGTAATGGTTGGTGCTTCAACGCAAAGAGAAAACGTACAGATGGACGCTCTACCTGGGGAAAAAAGGAACAAAAAACAAACTCAAACACAAGAGCAACAACACAAGAGAATCTAATTTACATTTGGTGCGACTCCCGATCGTTTTCCCTGCCCTTCCATGAGTGACTTACATGCTCCACCACCCTGTTCTTAAGGTCCTTCCACCTTTTCTCTCCCTCCTCTGAATATGAGAAGACCTCTGTCGCCGGGCTCTCAGACGAGCCTTCTCTCAGCTCCTTCCCATAATCCTCCACCAGCGAGGCCCAGCGCATTAGCTCCATAGTGGTAAACTGCTTCAGAAGGTCCCTGGGAAAAGAGGAAGAACGTCACCCTCAGCGTGTCGTAATCGATTTGTCAGCGGCGGAGTGGAAGCAGGTTGAGGAACGGGTTGGTCTTACTTGTATTTAGGGATTTCTTCCAATTTCTTGTCGGCGCTGATTCTGTGCACGAGGTCTGACTGTTCGTTGTCGTAAGGAGACAGGATCACGTACAGCACCACACTCTTCAGGGCCTGTAGGGCGGGACGGGCAGAAAATGCATGTTAGCCGACTGCAGCGTTGTGCTCCTCGTGTTATATGAGGCCGTCCTGCTCAACCAGGTTTCAGTCAATGAGAACTACATTTAACATTTGACAAGAACTCTGCAAACGCCAGCTTCAGGAAACCTTACTAGAAAACAGCCACGCTTCATAAAGGAGTGAAAACGCTAAACCATTTGTCCTCTGAAACAAAAATCTGTCGACACTCTACCTGCTGCCACTTGCTGCTGTCCTCCAGGATGCAGGGCGTGTCGTAAATGGCCTTGTAGTGCTTGCATATCGACAGGTAGGAGCCCTCATGCTGGTCCACCTGAATCATCAGGTTGTAATACTTTAACTTCAGCTCCTGTGTTGGTAAAAGGAAGAAAAAGATTTAAGTTCGCAGTTTGGATGGACAGTAGATGATGCAACAACTTCTGAGAGAACAGAAGCTGCCAGGACTGCTGCTGTCTCTTACCTCGCTCCCTTCCTCCTGAAAGAACTTGGTGTTTATCTTCTTGCTGATGATCTGGGTGCGAACGTAGTCTTTGACAGCGATGCAGAGCCTCATCTGTTCCAAGATAAACTCCACCTTCTCCTTCTTCTCCATGGAGCCATACGTCTCCACCTGAGCAACAACAATAAAAAACAAAAAAGACAACCCGTAAATGAGGCGGGTCTTAGCAGCTCGCATATTACTTGTGCATAAAAAGGTTTGGATCTCACCTGTAGCTCCTGCAGAATGGCGGCAGCCTCTTTGACGTCACCACTCTGCTCCTTGATGTTGGCCAGGGTCTTTGTCAGCCTCGCACGCTCGATCTCTACGTAGATCTGCCAGAGAGAACCGTTTAGTGCGTTGTGACACGCAGCTAACCTACCCGTTAGTACAGGACTTAAAGGCCAAAATCACAGTGGACATGGGTCAGCACTTCTCTCACTTGTTGTCAGTTCCATGGCTGAAAAAAATGCAACAATGCTTTTCCCTTTGTTGCAAAGACAAGAAAATGTGGCAGTTTGGAAACCACTGTAACTGGTCACACTATTAGGGGATTAGCAGAAGTGCCAATAACACCCTTTGCTAACTTTGAAAACATTTACCGCACTTAGCTTCCCCTAAATTTATGCTTAGGGGAATTAATCCGTTAATGGCAGAGCTAAATTTCCACTTAGTGCTTTAGCCGAGTTTGGAAACATTTAGTGCACTCAGCTTCCTGTAAATTCTGCTAAATTAAATTTTCCTGATAAATAATTCCACGATAATAGCAGAGCAAATTTTTTTTCCCATTTAGTGCTATAGCATTTTTGCTAACTTTGAAAACGTTTAGTGTACTTAACTTTATCTAAACCAGGTTTTCCAGATAAATTCTTAAGCGCTGATTTACTTGGCTGCTTTGAAAGCTTTCAGTTGAATAAAGCTCAACATCTGCATCGACTTCTACAATTCTCCAAGTAGTTAGTTGTTTATATTCATGCTTTTATTTTGAAGCGCATTTTTTTTTTTTTTTTTTTTTTTAAAGAAACTTTATTGAGCAAGGGACAAAAGAGTCATGGATACTGACTAACTGAGCAGTTAGCCTGACTAACTAGCTAACATCAGGTTGTCATAGTGCCAGTGTTACATAAGAAATACACACAAAAAACAGCAATAAATGCTTAGTCAGGGAGTTTTAGGGTTCAACCTCTGCCTCAAAATCAAAAATACCTGTATTAATACGTTGAAGGGTTTTGGCAGAGCCAGGAACAGTTGTTGCTTTTCTGTTCAAAATAAAAACAATGAAGTCTTTTTTTTTTACTTTTCCTTTTAGTATCTATAATGCAATTAAACTGGGTTTGCTCAGGATTACAATACTGTGAGAATCAAATACAGGCCCCTCCCGTTTATATCAAAGTTTGTTTCTTAAGATTAATTTGAATGACAACACAATCAGTACAAGGACATACTAATTATGGCATCAAGGGATTCCCTACCTTGCCAGCAGTCACAGTGCGAAGTGTGTCTATAAGCCTCAGCTTGATGTTCAGATCAGTTACTGCATCCACGTATTTGTAGCACTCCTGCACCATTTTGGCAACAGCCTGAGATGTAGAGCAAAACAAATCACATATTTAGACCATAGTAAAAACACATTTACCCAAGGAAAGTTACATTTTATATGAGCATATTTCAAAACCCATTGAAATATGAGTTTTCATATTTCAATTAGTTTGAAATATGAAAACTCATATTTTTAATACGAGTTTGAAAAAAATACTTGTATGTTCATATTCATGAACATACGAGCATATTTCATATTTCAAAATTTGCATTGCAGATACAAACTTTATCTGCAATACAAAAATTTGCAGATATCGGAATTTCTGCTAATTTTGCAGAAATCACAAAATTTGCAGTATTGTAATAATTTGCATTGCAGTAGAGTAACTCAATTTGATGACTGACAGTCTCACAAAATTACTTTAAACAATTTCTATTTAACACTTTAATGTGTTAAGGACTTCTAATTAAAATATGTTCATTTTTTTTATTCTGCGCTTTAATTGAGGAGGCCATAGGTAAGAGATTGGCAAAGTTATGAATAAAGCAGCGATCAGGGTAAACAGAGCACTGACCTGTTTGAGTTGACTCCTCCGCTTGGTGAGTAACATGATGTTTTCATTCAGAGCGTCCCAGTCCTTTGCTTCATAACACATCTGGACCACGCCCACCAGGATTCTGGAGGTGGACACCATATCTGATGCCTGTGAAACATTAAAACAGAATCTATTCATTAAATATGCGTACGCATTTGTAAGTGCAGTGTGTGTGTTTTTTTAAAGAAATAATTTTGATTAAAGTTTTCTAAGCTATTTTCAAGATAAATGCACCAAACTCAGTTTTGTCCTGTTAATGTGTTGATTTTTGTTAACTTGTGTAGCTCTGAACACAATTCATGTTCAAGACTTGCTAAGATAATGTTTTTGTTTTTTTTTGTTTTTTTTAAAGGCTTTTAGCTTTTCCCTTGCTAAAGCTGAACATATTTCTGATCAGTCATAATGACAGAAAAGCGACACTGCTTGCCACAAGCACGAGACATCATTTTTGTCATCGTACTAACATGGCACCACATAGGCGTTTGGGTTTAACGTTGCCTGCCCATTTGAGACTCCAGCTGCAGGTGGAAACGCTCTCCCACACCTGAGATCCAGTGATGCTAAGCTAATGGGACGCAGGAAGGCGCAGAACCAGGGGCGGACTTGGAACCCATAATAACTGTTTGCAATTCTAGCTAATATTTTGAAACTACAGTTTGCAAGCTACAAGCAGAATGTGTTTCAGAGAGCCGACCGCAGGCTCAGTGACAAAAATAGCTAACTTCAAAACAGAAAGTTGCGCGTTTGAATCTGACTTCCCCATTTATCTTGGGCAAGGCACTGAAGCCCAAGTTACCTTCCACTATAAGTTTGTGTGAAAGTCGCTGCTGGGTGAATGAGACTAATAACGGAGAAGCACTTTGAGTGGTTGGCACACATTGATCCTGAATCGATGTTAAATCAAGATGAAAAGAAGTTCTGTCTCCCAATTTTTTTCTGAATTTCATTTTATATATGTTTCAGAAAATAATTAAGTAGAACTTAAACTAAAAGGGAAAAAATTATCAAATGAACTTCATAGTCAAACAGTAGATGACTCTCATCATCAGGAGCTGTGTCAAAAACAACCCAACTCTATACATGTTAAATTGTTATATTAAGAAGAATTAAAAGCTCTCACATCATTTCTTGGACACAAGGAATTATTTTGTAGTTCTTATGAATATATCAATTACAATTGCTTCTTTCTTATTTGTAATGTAAATGTATAATGTAAACAATTTCTAGTGCTGCATCAGGTGGGAGGTTTTCACTTACCGTTCTGGTCTGTTTCTCCAGTGACAACAAACTTTCAATAGCCTCCTGTAACTTCCCTTCCTGTAGAAGAGAACACAAAAACATTAACTTTAATATCTTTTTTTAATTACAAACGCCAAGCTTTTTTTCTCTCTTCTTGCAGAATGCTAAAAAATACCGGTTAGCAGGTTGGCTACTTCTGAAGAAGCTAACCTCAGTGCTAAACATAGCTAGTATCTCTTTAACAACAAACTCCGGAGTTTTAGAGAGAAAAAAACACCAATGTGGTATTTAGCGAGGGTAAAAACAAATATATTCGAACTTATAAGTAATATGTGCTCATTATATGTGGTCATGTTAGGATAAAACTGAAGACACCTCAGTTGTATGATAGCTTAAGTGCTAACGCACCGATCGGGATGCACCATGACTCAGCCAGCGCTGGCCTTCTTTTAAAAGCTCACTTACTTTGGCCATTTTTTCGCACTCCGGAAGCCTCTCATCTACAGTGGAACTGTAATCAATCTCCATCTTCACGATCCTTCCATCGGACCTCTCAGATCGTTCCTCGGACATTGTTACGATTGAATAAAAGGGACAAACCACGACTTTTTTCCAGGCACAGCCTGACGCTGTTTGTCTTGTCAAATGAACGACGCTAGGAGGTGACCAATCAGAACAGAGAATCGAATGGCTGGTTAGATGCCTGAAAGACCCAAGGGGGACGGCTCTAAAAAATATATTGTAATTTCTGTCAGGCGCAACCAAGGCAGCTTTAGTTTTACAGCTAACTGTACTTTCAGAGTTGTAAAACTTCAAACAGTATGAGCAGAGTCCGGCCAATAAATACACCAATAAGACAAAGAACAATAAAATATACAAAAAACAAAAATATTTAATTAAAATATAAAAGTAAAAATATATAATTTTTAATGCAGAACCCATGAAAAAAGAGTACATACAGCTGGTTAAAATACATGAAGATTTGATATGTTAAAATCCACAATTTTAAGATTTTATTCAATGTCAGTATCAGTCATAATCCTCTGAAATTTAATGTAACACAGTGAACTTTAGTACAAGCAAACGAGAAAGACATATTTATTCTTAAATTAAAAAAAAAATAGTTTTTGTTGTCTCCCAGACTAGAGATCATTTTAAAATTCAGACTTTGAATTTTACACTTGTAAAAGCATAGATTTACTAATGTATTATGTATTAAACAGAAATAAAACCAGATATGTAATTACTTTGTTTGCAATGCCTGATGGAGTGCCAGAAATTTTTTGCACCCCTTTTAAGCCCTGTTAGTTTGACAGTGAATGCTTTATTAGTTCAGAATAAAATAAATGCAAAATGTTGAACATTTAGCTTCTTAAAGTATACACAGCATTGAGAAAGAAAGCCTTCTCGTACCCTTCACCACTAACCTAGCATAATCTCCAAAAGGAGCTTAAACACTGGGGAAATGGCAGTAGGTTTATGTTTATGCTCTTAGCCATAGCTTTAATGAATTATTAACTTGCCATTTTGACGCTGTACCTTAATAGGAACTTGCACTCTTGTTTTGTATGAAGCATTTATGATTTTATATAATACTGAGACAGTTCTCTCTTGAGAATAAGAATTTATTTTCTAAATGAGATTTAAACTATATAAATAAAGGTCAAATAAAATTGATTTCTGTTCCAGTCGTGTTCCCGTTCCTTCCAAAGACTCAATTAGTTAAATCACAATGAAAGCAATTAGGATTGATGGGATTAATTTCCCTCTGGGATTATTAAAGTATTTTTAACTGAACTGAATTGAACTGAAGCAACAACAAAACACAAGCACAGCTTTGCAATCAACTCGTGAAAGGCTGCGAGCACATGAAGTAAAGCACAGTGCCATGGCAACAGACCACCAGCAGGTGTCCTTACATTATCTGCATCTTGTCTGTCTTTGCTCAGTAGGGCTCTGCAGTGAAATGTTCCCTGCTTGTTGGTGAGAAACTGTCCCATACCAGAACCATTTACTCCCCAAAACACATGCAGGAATAATGCCTAACATAGAGAGTGTGACTCAGTTTGAATGAAAGAATGATGAAATACAAAATATTTAAATTCGCTATTATTTCAAATTACTTAAGTAAGCTTTTTTTGTTACCAAATACTAAGGGCGCTAGCCATCCAGGGGCGCCATAAAAGGGGAAAGGAAAATAACGAACTTTAACTATTCTTTTTAAAACTTATAGGTAATAATATAGCTAAAAATAATAATAAAAGGCAGTATTTAGTGTAGCCATATATAAATTGGTGAAACAATTGGGGATGGGGGCAAATAAAATCTCACCTCGGGTGCCAAAGTGTCTATGGCCGACCATGAACAGAATGATCACAAAATCCAGCACTTTTAAAGCCAGCAATATGATAAAACATCTAAACTCCCCAACCAACAAAAACACCAATTTCAAAGAGTTTTCTTGCAGAATCAGGAAACCGCAGCAAACCCTAGAGAAGCATTGAATAAAGGGGTGGGGACCAGAACGACATCAATGGTTATTTTTCTGATTTAATCTGTAAAATTAGATTAAGCAACCACAGGAATTTTGTAATACTCAAACACAGCAACAGGGTTTTTTTTTTACAGCTATTTTGCCTGAGAAGTTAATTAACCTTTCATTTGAGCTTGAGGCACTTATTTATAGCTTAGCATCATTTCATTAAATGTAACTGCAGTTCACTGTATCATTACTGTGTAAAGGTAAATGTGTGTATCAGGCTATAGACTGACACTGCAGCATAATATAAAGTAATTACAATGTTTTTTTTACTGCATTGCCGTCATTTACGATTAACACTCTGATTATAAGTTGTGTTTAGCAGCATTACATTAGGTAGAAATAGCTTGTACATTTGCCTGTTTACTGAAGATGAGAGTTCAAATTGGAATGCCGGTTCAGAGGGTTTGCCGTCCCAGGCAGGAATATATTGTGGAGGGAAAATTTGTGCTGACGAGGGAAAAAGGCAGTTTGTCAGCATCATTAGTGCACAGATTTTGCTGAGTGGATCCAAAAATGCCAGTTGTGTCGATAAAAATCAGCAGCCCAACCTCTCCTTTAATTAAAACGGACTGTGTCCTAACGTGGCAACATTGTTTTCTGTTGTTCTCACGGCGAAGCAGGGCTCTGGGCAACTAAGCGTGACTAACCGCTGAAATTATAGCGTCATCCCGAACGCTGGGCCGTTGAGCTCAGCTTTCACGAGATTTTTCACGGTGAAGCACAGACCAAATTTCTTGTTAACTCCAAGGATAATGAACGATACAATCGGTGTTGCTTTAGAGGCCCAAGGGAAACAATTTGAAGATGGCAACATCTTCAGCAGAATTATGTTGGATTGAACTAAATCTTCTAAAGAGACACATCATCAAATGTTTGCTCAGAAACATAACCTGCAGGAGTAGCTTTAGGAAATCTGGCTACAATATTTGACAAATGCACATTTACTGAAGATAAAACAAAGATAAATCTTTTTTTGTTTGTAAATCTACTGCTGCAGCAGGAATCCTTTGTGTGTGTGTGCGTTTACATGTATTTATATGTGATTTTGTTTCCATTTCTGTCATTGTTTGGGGTGGTTGTGTCTGTGTGGTGTTTGTGTGTCTGTTGCTGAGCAGCAGGTCTCCACCAGGGGGCGGAGCTGAGTCTGGAGCTGCAGGTTCATATCCTGGAGAGAGACTCTCGGCAGGACCCTCCTGCACTTTTACTTGTGTCCCCTGGGTCAGAAGCTTAAACCAAAACATGACAGTTTCTGAGTTGGATCACTGATATATTTAAGTCACAATTTAAACCAGGAGCTTACATATACCAAAATCGCATAGAGAATGATTATTGGAAACTTCTGATAGGTTAATTCACAGGTTTGAGTTCAGTGTAGGGACACCTGGAACTTGTTTCTGACATGGGCAATATGGGCCACCGCCCAGGGCGGCATCTCGCCAGAGGGCGCCCGGTCCACCGCTGCCTTTCTCCTTGGATAAGAGCCATGAAATGTTTACAATATAGAAAAAAAATATGCAAATGGTTTGTGCATTGGCAGTATAGGGCAATGTAAAAACATTTTAAAAAGCAGATCTGCTCCAATCAACAAACAAAAATCTCATTAAATTGTCATGTGATATGTTTGCCTAAATATTCAAAGGAGAAATATTTTGGTTTCTTTCATGCAAAAAGAATTTGTTCCACAGCATATGGAACAATAGACTGTTTGTGGCTTATGCGTATTATGAAGCACCAAAAAAGAGCCCCAGGGTCATAACTGTCAGTGGTTTCTCATTTTAGAAAATTATGTTTCTTTTGCAAAAGGGT
>NW_015113515.1:214287-244377 GCF_001443285.1 Poecilia latipinna | reverse complement strand
TGTAGGTTAGATATTGTTTAAATTAATTTGAAAATATTTGTACAAAAAAGTATTAAAATCCATCAGTGTAATAATGAAGTCTATAGACCAAATTTGCATGAAATATTTGTGTTTTTTTTTTTTTTTTTTTAATTTTACTTCAGTTACAATTGAAGCAGAAATTAAAACACACTAAAGAACAAATATACATATTTTCACTGTGCATCTTATTCTAAACTAACTAAACTTTTCCTATTATAGGTCATTTAGGATAACCAACCAAATGACTTGCTTTTGAGATGCAATGAGGCAAATTCTTATGGCTTTCTTCAAATTCAGAAATTTACATAAGCTAACAATGCTTCACCTTTAGGTTGAGTAATGAGGATGTAAACTTCTGATAAATTAATTCACAATATTTGAGCTTTGGATGCATTCTATGGCACAAATCAAGCATACTGCCTTCTTCTGTGACATGATCAAAACATGTAAAAACATCAGACAGATTTCATGTAGGGAAATTATGACCTATTCTTAGTTACAATTTCCAGATGCCTGAAGGTGCCATGTTGATCTGTTGAAAGAATCACAAACAATATGGGTCTGTCCAGCCATTATACTGTTCTGGAGAGAGACGGATTCTGTGCTCCCCAGATGATCCCGTTGCGGTGTGCAGTGAACAAAAGCAAAGGATCTTCTAAGATGCTGGCGGAGCTGGAGGGGAAAGTGTCATTATTTGCAGCGGAACAAGGGCTGCACCTATGAGGGCGGATAATGACATAGTAAGGATACTGAGTTAGGAAGAAGGTTTTACTCCGTAAGCCAGATAATCAGGGAAAATCCAACAGTTATTGTCAGAGGCCTGTTGAAAAAAACCCAGAATGTTTAATCTCGGTCACAAAAAAGCAAATTTACCAAATGCAAAGGATGCATGTGAAATTCTGGCCAACCCTAACCCTCATTCTAGTGTGTAGCAAATTTAAATGTTGTTAATCCCAAGTGACCTAAAAGAAGAAACCTATTTTTTTGTATGTTATAAATTATGAATTACAGATTGAGCTGCTCATTTTTTTTTTTTTTTGCTTGAACTTAATAACAAAAACTGCTTATGAGTCCTGTCTTTCCATTGTTTTAAATAAAAACTGAAAACGAACACATTAAAAAGTGTTGTTATCCATAAAATGCTTTCAATGTCACTTAGCTATTCTCTTAAACACTCCTGCTCTCTCTGAAGCATCCAGGATTTTTACTCAGCTTCAAATATCACCCCCCAAAAAATTTAACCGACTGCCTGACTTTCTCTCCTTTGCATCCCCTAAATAGAAAGTTAATTTAAATGACTGATAACATCCAAAGTGTAAATACAGAAAATATAATCTATCCACGCCACAGGAAATTTATGAAGGCACAAAAGTTAAATGTCACAATAGCTCAATAAGAACTGAGTCCCACGCCTGAGCCCTGCAGAGCGTTACATGCTGCAACAATTGCTTGGTGAGAAGATTAAGTTCCTGGAAGTCTCAGCTGCATGCCTGGGCCACTCATGGTGACAAAAAAAAGGTACATCCAGCCATTAACTGGGGCCTCTATGACAGAAAGGCAATTGCTCACTCTACAGCAACCAGTAAAGTGAGAATTCAGAATCGCCCCCATTTTTGTCATTACAAAGAGCTGCAACATTACTCAGTAGTTACATTACATCAAGAAATGTAATGCATTGTCTGAATAAAATGAAAGCGCACGCTTTTTTGTTCCGATGGTGGATTTTTTACTTATTTTTAATTTTTTTAGTAACCTATCATGCGTAGCTCCTAATTTAATTTTTAGAGCTGCAACACTCAAGCAAACTAAAAAAAGACTGTGCATGGTACGATGAGCTGATCAAAGCCCTTAACTTTAGGTGCCACACAGTTATTTAAAAACAGGCATCTAATTGCTAGCACCAAAGTTAATCCATTTTTCCCTCGTTAAGTTCCATCTTATGGATGCATTGAATAAACACAAAGTCGGTTGAAAGCCGTAGAACGAAGCGCTGTGATCATGTACAAACAAACTCGTAAATGATATGTGATCGAAATGCGTAAACGGCACCACAGATTGTTTAATGGGATTACGTAAGACCTTGCTATCACTCCTTGGTTAGGCATAACCATGCAGAAGCCCCTTAAAGCTGCCATGTTTAAAAAAACAGAGGATAGCGTTAGAGTCGTGAGGTTGTCCAAGACTTACACTATCAAGTAAAAGCCATTTATGTATCATCAAACTAATACGATTATCAGAATTGGTTGAAAATACTTGTTGCGTTTGTCTGTCAGGAGCTCTAAAGACGTTTTTAGAGAGCTAAAGATATTTTGAAGCCACAGCCCTTTTTAAAGTCTGTCATGGGTAGGTGGGTGTCCTATGAAGTAAATTTAAATGAAAAACAATCAATTCATGGTACAATTTTATTACCAGATAAGCTTTACCTTCTTTCCAAAATGGCACTATGGGTAATACGGTAGTGAACAGTTCTGAGACGGAGCCAGGTAATGTGTCCGAACACACAGGGAGAAATTAATCTCAATCTAGGAGATCTGAATTGAACTGGAATGTATTTAATTCGCTTTCTTCACAGGATCACCTAACTAGAACACACTGATTGCCTTAAGGTTCATGTGTTGGGTTCTGTAGTCATGCTGGACTGATTCGCTTTCCCACTTTGACGTTGGCTAGCTCACAGTAATCACAGCTGATAGCAGGAGCGTTTAAGGTCACGTCACAGTCGCAAAGAGGTGAACAAGAACATGAGCAGAACCCAATATGTTGTTATCGTTTTCTAACTGGTAAGAGAAGCTGAATCAGAATCACTCATGCCGACAGATATCGCATCTAAAAATACCTTCATCTAGGTTCAGGTTCACCTTAAGAACAAACCATCCAGACACACCACACACTGCAGTGCGAGGAGAGAAGGCGTGAGAGGTTATTAAAGGAAGAAAGTGAACAGCAACTGAATGAAATGCAGAGCAGCATCTCCTCAGGTCAAGGATTCTCTGGGAAAAGACATTCTTGTGCAATATTGTTTGACAGAGTAGGGAGTGAAGGATTGATAATCCATAGGCATGTTTCCACTATCCACAATGTTTTAATGATGTCTGCTGGATGCGTTTCCACAGTGACGTGCCAAACAGCATCCTAACGTGTGCCTTGTTTGTTTTAAACTAATAATTTGTTAATGCTGAACAATCCTGAGGGATTAGATTGTTTTAATATGTTCAGAGAAATCCCTCAATAAAATGCTTTGATGCGAGTTTTCCCTGTCTTCCAAAAACAGCTAAAAGAAGAAGTCCATATTTTATTTCATTATTTCCCACAAAGGTAAGCAGATTTTATTACTGCAATGCACAACAATAGACATACGCAACTGGGTTTAGGTGTTGTTTGTAAACAAATACTCGAAAAACTTCAGCTGTGAAATTTACGAGTTACAGCAAATGTGAGTCGTAGTGGAGTTTAAAGTAAGAGATGAGCAAATCAAAATACTGTGAATACTCCTCCAGAGAGGAAGCAACATCCCATCAGAAAACTTCATTCATACTACAGTGTAGTACTGTCTGGGTGAGTAAGTAATGGCTCCTTAATGGAGCCATTTTCAAGGTATTCTTATTTGGTCCAGGTCCCTGGAGTGTAAATAACGGGGGTCAAAGAACGCCCTCAGACAGCAACCTTGTTCCTGCAAAGTCTTCCTGTGATGGAAATGCAAAGTATGGGGCAATTAGGAGCATCAACATCAAGCAGAATAGGCAGACTCAAACACTTACACCCAGATATGCAGTCCAACATTAGCTTTGGTAAGAGTTATTAAGCAAAAAGTCACAACAAACAGAACAGCAATATGGATGACATATTGCTTTAACCACTCTCTGTATCTCGAAATCCCTGCAACAAACTGAAAGCTGAAAATTTGGATCCATCTTTACCAAAGGGGTCTCGTTTTTTGAAACAAGTGCTTACTTTTAAAACATAACATGTCATTTCGCCATATTTGATTAAAGCCCTGCGGGTGCCTTTAATTAAAGAAGCTTTTGCTTACATATCCATCCATAGCCCAGTTGTCGTTTTTAAACTTGCTGTAGTAATACTCTGTCGGCCCCTTCACTTGGTACACCTTCAACAGCAGCTGGTTCTCCTCTGACTTGTAAGTACCTAGAAAGACGGAGGCAGAGATTCAGACTGCATATGCAAACAGTTTGACTGGTGTTTAAATCTTGCATTAATCAATGGCACATTATCCTCTGATTTGTGTTGGAACTTGTCAAAGTCGAGGACTTTGCCAGAAGAGACAAACACGGCTAGGCAGGCAGGTGGTAAGCAAACAGATTTGTTTGTGACAGGCAGAGAAAAGGAGCCACCTTGACATTTCAAATGATCATCCTCTCTTTCCTTCAAAAACCATATAACACAATATGGGAGGAAAACATGACATTTAGCCTTTAGCAACATGTCTCTGTGTAAATACAGTGCAAACACAAAAGCAGCTGATTGTCAATATGACAGCAGACACGCAAGCAAGTTCTAAGAAAAGACTTGCAAATAAACACCCAATAGATAATTTTCTCTTTTGATTTCTTTTATGGGCTTGTTACATTATGCATTTATTTATTTTATCAGACGGCGAGTTCTCGTTGGCTACAAACTGAATTAGAACCTCTTTCATGTCATTTCAGCGAAAAGTCTCAAACCCAAGGACACTGTTTATGTACTAACATTCATCATAAGTGAAATTTTAGCTAATTTTGTTGTTCCAAGGTTGGATAGTAATGTGAAAAGGGTTGGGATTTATTAATCGAACAGATTCCTACAGTTTGTTTGCTTTTGACCTATTTATTCTGCCTTGCTACTTTTCATGTCTTTGTTGGCCTACATTGACACTCTACACTGTGAAAAAGTATAAAACAGCCATTGATTTCTTTGTGCTTTCCTTTCAGACTGTCTTGTAATCTTTAAAAAAAAAAAAGAGTTGTCAGGGCTAAAACCATCAATAGCATCACATAGGCTACCTTCACACAGCAGGTAAATGCGGCCCACATCTGCTTTTTTTTTTCTTTGCCCATTTCCGACTGAAAATTTAAATCTTTTCAGCCTCTTTGTGGGAGGATGCAACTAAAACAGTTTCTCTAAATTTAAAGAAGTTCTTTGTTACATGTTGACAAAACATTGGTTAATCCCATGAAGTTAGTTTGAAGGATTTATAGTTACAAAATCTGAAAATGTTCAAGTGCAGAACAGGAAATGAGTAAAACTAAAACTAAAGAAAACCATAGAAAAGACTCTTTCAAAGCCAAAATACAGTCACATCAAAGCCGGGCTTTGTTTTAACTTTCCAACATAGAAGGTTACAACATTTTTTTAAAACAAACAACAACAAAAAAAGTCTTTTTAGGGATACACCTTATTTCAACAGCTTTAGCTCCTGGGTTATTACTTATCATCTACATTGTCATTTGCAATCATCAAAATTTGATTCCAATGCACCTAAAATTATTAAGTTAGAGGTTTAGTTTCATCTTTGCTTTTGTTTTTTCTGTGTTTGAACTTTAGTTTCTTTGTATACCTTTAAAAATATATACTTTCAATTGTTTTGTTTTTTTTACTCACACATTGTCAAATAAATTACTAAATACCAGTGAAGATGTAAATGTTTGGTACAATAAAGGAGGTTGTAAAAGTTTAAGAACATAAAGTATTTTTAAAGGATAAAGGATTTTTATTTACTTACTTTTCTTCACCTTCAGGGAAATGCTCACATGTTGATTGTACTAGATTGAACATGTCCTTACATGTTCAGCTTCTGGGGCCTAACTCATTTTAACTCACCGATAATAAAATAGGTATCACTGCATAAAAATAATTTTTCCACACACTGACTATCTTTGAATATTTTCCTTGGTACTTTTGGAATTAAGGTAACGTTATTTTCATTTATATATTATGAGATATAACACTTGCAGGGTTCTATAACTCTAAGCATAGCGATCTAGCTAATGCTAATTAGTCTTTTACAGTTTCTATCCTCCTACCAAGTATTATAAGAGTGAAATTAAAAGCACAGACTTAAATAACATCATCTGAAAACCCAAAATGATAGTCTTTTACCTGACAGTCTGATCGACACGCCGCTGGTCTCCAGTAATGTGACGTTCACTCGGCTGCTGGTAGCGTTGAACCCAGTAACTGCAAAGGTGGTGGTCTGCCTCTTCCCTAAATACTCGTAGAAACCGCTCCACTCAGAGTTTGGAGAGAAGACATCTGCTGGAACTTGGAAAGAAATACATGGATAAATAACAGCAGCTTACCAAAACAGGGGAAGCAATCTTTGACAGCTGCTAAAATGTCCTAACACAATATCTTGAGCCTCTTCTTCCATCACGACTGAGGGGTCAGTCTGTGCCTCAGACATGACTCACGCCAAACAAAGATGTTGCTGTATTCCTTGCAAGAATCTCAATCTCAATCTTTTCCTGTGGTGTTTTTCTCTTCTTACTGTCTCCTTCAAACTACAGATTTGACTCTGAAATAATTTATTTAATTTAAAATGTGTTTCATCATATTTGAGCGGATGTATTTAACTCTTACACTCTTTGAAGAGCTGTTCGGTAAAGACGGCTTCTACTGATCTGTGACCCATATAAGTAACGTTCATGGCTACAGTGTCAGCATCTTTTCCTCCATGGAAAATTCTTTTTTGAAACACTCATGCTTACTGAGAAATAATGTAATTAATTCAACAACAAAAGTGGAAAAAACAATCAGCAATGAAGCAAAAACTCTTCAATTAATATTAATGTGCTGTTTGTAGTCCGTTCTGCATACCACGGATCTTATTCTTCTGTATGTCTGACTCCCCTCTGCCTTTGGGATTTACTTTCACTCCAACTGAAATGAAAGACAGTTTAAAATTCAGTTCAGCTTGAATTGCGTTCAAAATATTATATAAATTACATGAAAAGAGAAAGAAAAGAAAAAAAATAGAAGAAACATAGAAAGTTGCTTGTTGCTGTGAGCAAAGAAAATCATTTTGTGTTATAACAGGAAACAATACTGAGAAGAGTGGGTAAGTGTATCTCTCAATATCTTAAAATATAATTGATGTTCACTCAATTCACAAAGTCAGACTCACATTATATAGATCCATTACATACTATAGTGCTGTATTATAAATGTTTCCTCAATCACTGTGGCTTGAAACCACAGTGATATGAACAATTTTCATTTGTTTCATGTTTTATCAAAACAATTATTTTTCGTGCAGAAATGTTGGTGTTCAAATAATTTTCTTTTTTGGCCACATTAAGATCCAGAAGATCTTTAAAAGGTTGGTTGCAGTGAAATGTGTTGCTAAATGAGGACTTCATGAAAATAAATATTAAGCATATTTTCACCTTGATGTAATTTGGCAGGACACAAATAAAACTTCTGTGATTTGATTGATAAAATAATCGGCACACACAATGTTACTATCAAATCAAGCTTTGATATTAGTCACAAATTAAAACCGTCTTGAATTTCATCATTCCTTTTCATTATCTTGTTGAGAAATGGTGCATCACTTGGGCTCTATCTATAGATCTGATTTTAAACTCAGGATAAAACCATTTTAAAAGCAGAGAATGTCTGAATACCTTTACAGAGCGGCGGTTTCCCTGTCCATCTCCCATCACTTCTGCAGGTTCTGTGCTCTGATCCACCAGACAGATAAAAACCTTCTTGACACGTGTATATCAGCGTGTATCCTAAAGTCGGCAGGTCCATAGCTCGAACATCCACGTTGCTGGGGGTTTCTGGCTGTCGACATGAATGAGCTGAGTGATGAGAAGCAGAAACCTGTGTGACATACTAAAATCTGACAGGTAATTTCTTAACAGACATGAACAAGTAATAGTTATACATCCCGAGTTAATCCTTACCTATGCATTCAGGCTGAGTTCCGCTCCACGTTAGGTTTTCCAGGCACGTTCTTGTTGTCGAACCGAGGATGTGGTAGTTTTTGCGGCACTTGAAAGAAATCTTACTGCCCACCTACGTATCGTTGAAATATAATGACAGAAAGACTATTCAGGTTAGCCTGTTCTATTCGAAAACCACGCCACATTCAACAGAAAATAACCTTCAATTCACAACGCACTCGGCAGGTAAACAAGTTGAGGGGGTGCTGAGAAAAAGCTTTTAAGGCACATTTGAAAAGAAATCATGACTGTGCAGAGGGGGAAAAAAAACCCTTTGGTTTTCTGATTCATCTCCAATGAATATGTACATCACATGACTGCTAATATACCAATTCACTGCGATGACTTTCTTAAAGGAGTGTCTTAATCTTGTTTGGGGGACTGAAGGTGAAGAATTGCATCGACAATCAATATTTGAGAATCTTAAACTTGAACTCCGGTGTCAAAAACAGAACTCTTTTCTACTTCAGAATTCAGCTACACAAACTTGAAAGACGACTGAAAATAATCTATTACCTGTTTGAATGACTTATCTGAGTTCTAGCCTTTAGATTTACATTAGAGTTATTAATATTCAAGCCCACGCCACAGTGGTACTATTTATGTGCCATCTCAAAGTTTTCTACTGGTTTAATTATGGACGCTGCCGCCTTCGTTGTAGCGGGTGTGTGCTGTTCTTGCCGTTCTCACGCTGTCAAAGTCACCTCAAACTCAACTGGGTTTGTTAACTGCTCACTGATCTTTTAACTCGGACTTCCAGAACCAATCAGCACCCAATCGCCTTTCTTAAGAATGCATTGCTAGTCTACAACTCCGCCGTTCAGATTGCCAGAAGCCCCTCTGCTTTTCACCCCCAGCTCATCCCAGTTGCCTTCACAGCCTTGGTTAAACTCTCCGACAGCCATCTGTTAACCCGGCTGCTCCGCCACCAACACGAGCGGAGTGACTGCCGGTGACATTTTGATTCGTGGTGGCTTTTTAATATTTTAAAACGCATTAACTGCACGAAAGAAAGCTACAGCTGAAGAAGCATTAAATGAAGTGCATATCAGATTATTTCTATAGTTGAGTTAGACAGAAATTACTTTGGATGATTTTTTTTTTTTTTTAAGAATCTTTTTTACAGTTACTAATTAGTACAATCATCTACAATTATCTCCTTCTTTGAATAGAACATTTTCCTACATAATTCATGGACGTTTGTATTTTTTGTTGCTCATCTGTCTCAGGCTTAAACTACGTGTTTATGTAAATGTAGTGAAATGTTTATAAAATCTTAACTAGTTTTAAAAATTAAAACTCGAGGTCAATATCTAAGATAAACACCGCTTTACGTTGCAAATATACTTTAATTAAGAAGAAGACCTTTCAAGCTCAACTAAAATTTTCTTACACGGACAAACAAAATAGTTCCTGGGGAAACGTTTTATGACCAGAATAGACAAAGATTACATTTCTTGGCCACAGTAACACAATATTTCTTTGGAAGAGTCGAGGTTAGGCTTTCACACATAAATATGCTGTGTAAGCTGTAAAGCACGAGGAGTGCAGCGTCATGCGTTAGCTGTGTGTGGCTGTCAGAGTAACTGTACACAAAGTAGGTGGAATAATGAAGAAAGATGATTGTTGTGTGTCTCAACAAGACAATGATTCTAAATGTATATAAAAAAGTTTTGAAACCATAAAATAGGGTTAGCATCAAGTTTTTGGAAAGTCTCAACACAAATTAAAGTTTGTGAAATATTTAAGTTAAGCTACGTCTACCACATTTACCAAGAATAGTGGTCAAGTCTCCAGTAAGTGCGTGGGGTCACTTAAATCCACATTATGGAGGCTGCAAGTACATATTTGAGCTTATCTTAGCTAACCTTATGCATCCAATTATTGTTTTAAAATTCCTTGCATTTATTTGTTATGTAATTATTTTTTACCAGATTTCTTGGTAACACTTTATTTGAAGGGGGTTGAATAAGACTGTCATGACACTTTCATAAACATGACATAACACCTGTCATGAACATGAATAAGCCTTCATGAATATTTATGACTGTTGTCATAAATATTCGGTAAATTATGACACTTTTAATACAAAGTTGACATTATTCAAAATGTCTTTGTTCTGACAACTCGACATTAACTAAGACACCATTACTGTTTATACTTTACCTTTAATAACATAACGATACCTCATTTTTAAAGTGCAATCAGTAATTCTTTTATAATAAATTTATATCCGTTAATGCATTAAGTTTTGGTTTTACTGATCTTAGCAAAACCATCACATCATGGTTTGGTTTTCATGGTCAACAATGCTGACTGTCGTCCTGCAATCCAATAATAATAAGCAGGTTACATACGTGTGCTTATCTCTAATTCCAGCTGCATAAAAGCTGTGAAAATATATGCTTTTTTTTTTTTTTTTTTTTTTATTTCACCCCCTTCAAGTGTTCCCCTGAAAGCCCTGGGCCATGATCGGAATACCGTAGGCTGGAGTTCCTGGATCACGACAGCTGTTGAAGGCTGGATCTACACACACAAACATAAAAAAGTAAACATTGTATTTCATTATGCTCCTATGATTACATTACCAACCGTGCCATCCAAATAACAATAAAAACAATTATTTTATGAAGATTTTTTTTTTCATTTATTCTACAAGGACATAAAAATACAGGCAATCAGGCCAAAATAACAAAACAAAAAAATAAACGAATGAACATCTAGAAAACTGGAAATAAAGTAAACCCATTAAATTATGTGAGCTGGGTAGGAGATGGTGTTGAGTAGGAGCAGGTGTCCTGCTTGTTAAAGATGCACCCCCTGCTTCAACACACCAAAATCAAACAGTTGAATTTTCTCTCCAACGCGTCTTTTTGTTCGAACCTGCCAGTTGCTGTCCTAATTAAATTTAATCAAGCAGTCATTCGTCTAGAAATGCACCTTCTGATGCATCCTACTAAATCAGAAAGCAATCATGTTTTCTTTCTTTTAGTTACCTATACAGGTTGGTTGATGTCCACTCCAAATGCCATCTGCTTGACAGAGTCTGGTGGCAGAGCCCACCAGCACATAGGGGGAATGGCAGTAAAACCTGACCTCTGACCTGTAAGAGAAAAATAAACATCAAATCACACATAAACATGACAGGAGCCCCAGTGTTTAAAATCAGGACGATATCTGGACATTTTTCTGTGCCACACAGCAAATACTATGACAGTTAACAATAGTCATCCCAAACTTTCTTTCTATATTTAGCAACAATTCAGGCAAAAAAAAAAAAAAAATCAGCATCGACCGAAATCAAAATCAGCAGGTCAGACTTGTTAAAAATCGGCGACCGGCCAGAACACTGCAGTCGTTGCATCCTTAACGACAACACATTTTGTCTCATGCAGAAATACAAAAGTTTATCAGCTGACCCGTATGAGAAGATGTTCCCCTCTCTGAAACCTTCTCCAGGAGAACCAGGATCCCCACACAGGACAGCTTGAAAGACAAAATAGTGACAGTCAACACTTCGACTGCTCTGCACTTTTAGCATCGCTGGCAATCCTTTGCTTCGGCTCAAACGGAATACGCTGTAGTTTGCCGGATATAAAGGAGAATATGAACTCACGCAAACACTGTGGAATGTCTCCAGTCCAAGTCCCGTTTCCCTCGCAGGTTAAGACAGCAGGGATGGACATCTGGTAACCCTGCAAACAACTGTAGCTCACACTGGATCCCCAGGAATGATCAGTCCCTTCGACCTTTCCATTGAGCACTTGGGGGGGATGTCCACACTGGATAACTGAGGCAAACACACACAAATCAAAGTCCAGCAAAATTGTCAGGATCTCTGCTTATCCTATGAAACTTTGTGTATGCAGCTCCAGGAGGATATTCAGAGTATTTTACTCTTAATTTAACACAGAGACCGCTTTCATTTAGTGCCTCTCTTAAAAGGCAAGACAAGAGAGCATTTCATTCTTGTAAGAGAGATGTATGTCGATCCTCTTAAGTAGGGAATTGCAGATAAGGGAATACATTTTCACTAAAACCTTTCCATATTTACAGTCAGAAAATAATTAAAAGTTTTAAAAACACTACAACTGTGAAAAACCTGTTAAAGGACCAGGGTACGTGTTGCCACTATGCACAGCTAAGGGGACTGTGAGCAAATTTCACTGGCAGACAGAAAACAACAAGAAATGTTGCATCTTAGCACCACCAAGTCACCATAACATCCATTTGTTTGATTTGTGAGTGCACTGTGTCAAACATTACTGCAATGACCCTTTACCCTAAGAAGCTTTTACTACTTTAAATGAAGACGTCAGGCTTCATGACTCAAACCAAACCATCAGTGTTCAATAAGGCCATAATCTGTCTACTTTTATTCAGCAAAAAATTGGGTTTTCTTTCAAATGTGTTTTGAATGAAGATTTAGATGATATCCCCTAATTCTTCCCTCTGATACACATTTCGAGCGGCAGTGCTATTTCTGGTAATGATTCACAAAAACCCATGACTATTTTAAAGCTTAATTTTGAAACTGCCAGTGTTCGGCGATGATATCAGATTGTCTGCGGCTGTCTGAAGATTATTGTGCATTAAAGGAGGAATCTGTTATCATTTGATCATTAGGCAATGCGCTGTTTATGCATGACAAAGTTATTAAAGATGACGTGCACACACTTGCAGAGCAGTTCACGTGCACCGATGTGCGTGCGGATAACTTCATGACACGATAAACATCTCTGTGTGTGCATGTAACCAACTCCCTGAGATAATGATAACCATCTGCAAGGCTTCAAACGTCTCATAAAGTCAGTGTAATTTCTGTCTAACTAGGAGACAGATGGTGTCATGCTCCATTCATTCACACTGCTCTGATGATACAGGGTGCACACATGGATCCAGACACGACTGTTTTTTTTGTTGTTTTTTTTCCCAGAATGCTTGTGACATTCAAAGCCAAAATTAGTAAGTTGATTAGCTTGTTGCAAGCAGATGTGGTTGCCTGGAAACCAAAAAAAAAAAAAAGGTTAAAAAATGTAGATGTATGAACCCATCAAAGGTCTAGATGAAGTACTGAGAGGAGTATGTGAAAATATAGCATGCATAAGTATGAAATAATAGCTATTTGGCTTTTTCTATCATGTCAGTGTTTATGTAATGAGTTTGAGCCAACTACGTCTGTTTGCAGCATCTGAAGCGACGCATTTCTGTCTTTGAGAGTCACGGGCGTCCTGAAGAAGCCTCCGATGTCCCCAAAGTCGCTCTCCGAGACAAAATCCAGAAAGTGTCCCATCATTCAGCATTGCTCATTTCATATTCCTACAATGCGTTTGGCTGGTCCGCCCCCACCATCCACAGGAATAATCTATACACCTGCACACAAGTCACTGCCAGTTTTGTTCAGCATGCAGTTCATCATTTTATTGCTTTGTGACTCCAGGAACAATAGCTGGTGGCTGGCCAGAAGCTAACGGGGATCCAAATTAATCACCATATGAGTGTTTTCTCCTTCATATAAACAACTTTGTTATTATCGAACAAACTCCAGCTGTCTAAAAATGAAAGAAAACACTTTTATTGACTTCGGCATTCTTAATATTCAAGGCCTGTATTTCCACAAGTCTCCAGTGCCTAAAGGACATTTGTGCTTGGAAATGAAGGATTTTGAACTCTTTCACTTCCTCTTTGCGTCCTATTCTGTGTAGACTGCGGTGACATCAAAACCTGGAGGAAGAGGAGTAAACTTCCTCATGTATCTCAGCATTTTATTACCTAATTAGTATTGTTGACTCCTTCCACTCACCCACTCTTCTTTCTTTGCAAATCTCCCCCCTCCCTCACCTCTCTTAGTCCCCAGCTCCAGCTCTCTCTCATTCCTCACCCCGGAACCCCTCGTCTTCCCTCTCACACTTTTTCGGACCACTTCCCCTCTGCCTTTATTTTCCTTTTAGGCATTTCTCTCTTGGCACAATTCAGCCAGCCAACACATTTTATGAGCCTAATTCCTTTTCTCACGGTGTGTTTACAGGTTCGGGGGCAGCTATTGATTCGCTTCTCGGTTTTCTCATCGCTTCTTTCCTCCCTCACTTGTTTCTCTTTTGCTTCCTCTTTGCCGCCACTGTGAAGCCTCATCAAAACACCTCCCTTTTCCATTTCCATTCACTTTCTTAAATCTCTTTTTCTTGACATCCCGATGCTTATTCTCTTAATCTCTCTGTTGCTCAATGTGTGCCATTGTTGGCTTTGTTTGCACCACCCTCCGTTCTAATCCCATTTTTTTCCAAATGCACCTCTTTACCGCTTTGATTCTCCCTCCTCCCTTGTCACTGCTAGGCCTCTTTACCTTCCACCCCATACCTATCACCCTTTGTTATTACTCTGATTACAAAATCTGTCAAACTACAGCCTTGAATTCTCCCGAGTTCTATTTATTTGTTTACATATTTAAGAAAAATAAATGGTTTTGCATCAAAATGGGACTGGATCTACACAAAGGTGATGGAAATGGGAGGAGTAAACAAAACTCACGATATGAGAGGAAGACTCTAAAGAGCAGGAGAAAGGTGAGCACTAAAGGGAACAGAAGATGAAAAGAAAGTGGACAAACAAATGGGAGAGAGCTTGAAGCCCATTCCCATCCCCAGTTCTTATTCATCCCTAACACCTATAATTTCCACTTTTCAATTTCCTCGTCAGCCTCCATCACCAGCAGTATCGTTTTTTTTTCTTTTCTTTTCTGTTCTGTTCTACCTCTCCAACTCCTTTGCTTGGTTCTTTCTCAGCATCCTCTCTCCCAGTTTTCTCTCTTTTTTTTTCATCTTAGTTCAAAGCCTCAGCTACTGAGAAAGCCAGCAGGATATTTTCTGTTTATGGGAAGAGGTGGTAGAGAGGATCGGAGGAAACATTTCCCTGTTAGAGTTGTTGAGCATAATAGTCTAAACTAGGTTGTTTTACTGTGCCACTCTCAAACACTGTATGCTTTCTTTTAACTTCTTTTTTGCATGTTTTAGAGAACAGAAGGTTTTTTTTTTTGCCTTTAAAACTCACAATGTTGTTTTGACGGGTAATGTTCTTGTGTCCCGATTTTCCGGCAGAAGTGTTGTTCATCCCCAGTCTTTTATTTTGGCAAATCAGCTCACATTTAAATATTTATTTGTGAAATCAGCACTTTTTTATACTAGCTTCAATAGCAGAGCCATGCTATCTTCCCACACTCCTCTTTATGATCCACAATGCATGTTAGTAGAAAATACTGTGTAATTTTTTTTTCAATAAGCAAGCAGAGCTTTAATGTAGCAAATAAACTGATGGAATTGAAAGGAGCAAAAAAAAAAAAATGTTATCAGATACTTTTTCAGTTTTTATAATGCTCTAAAATGTTTGAGAAATGTTGACAAATATTACATATTTAACAAAAACATCCAATTAGACTAAGACTTTGTGAAACCACGTTTTAATGTGATTTGAGCAGCCGGTCTTCTGAGGAAGGCGTCTCTGTCGCACACTCTGACTCGGCAACATTAACCCACCATGATAAGTGTTGTTAAATTAGTCAAAATTAAGAACATCGTAATTTCAAGTGGTTTTATCAAACCCTTACACGTTCTACCGTAATGTCTGTAAGATGTTGGCCAGTACTTTGAAAGAAAATAATGTTGCCCTGGTGCTCTACTCATTTGTCCAATAATTTGGAGAATACGAGACACACACACACACAACACTGCTAGGACAAGTGGGTTTAGATGATGGACGGCTGTCTACATTGAGCCAAAACGTATTTATACTAGTGTGCATAAAAGGTAATCTGGATCCTGTGTAGCTTCTCTATAGACTATGTCTTTAGCTGTATAATTAAAAATGAGCATGTTAGTAAATTCCTACCAGAACAACTAAAATGTATATCAGGATAGTATAGAATATATAGTCTTGAATGCAGGTTTAAAAAGTCAAAAAAGTGCTTCAACAAAGGATCTGTTTAAGAGTTTGCACTTACGCAACACATTTATTGGAATTTTTCATTTTTATTCTTTGTGATGTACAAAGTACTTAAAAGCAGCAGTGTCATCTCAGTGGTGATCGTAGAGATCATTTATTTTTAATTTACAAAAACATTCTTTTATTTAGTTATTCAATCCTAATCTCACTACACATGCAATCTTGCTGTGTGATGAAAAAAACCTTGAGGTCCTAAAGTTTTTGCTGTGCCTGTCTTGTGCTCTTTGCCGCCTAACTAATGTAGTGCAAATGACTGGACTGCGGGGATCAACAGGCCTACCTGTTTGCGACTGCACTAATCCATGCTGCCCCTCATAGACTTTTGACTCATTCTTGAAATGAGCCAATTGTGCTTGCACTTGCAGATCAGAACACTTGTGGTGTCTCGTACAAAAAGCTGGACACTCCCAGAGGTGCCATTTCTGAACCACGACCAGATGGTGAACTGCCTGCGGATAGTAAATCTGCCACTTATGTTGCTTTCTGATACCTTTGCAACTGGGCTTGGTTTGGTTCCAGGTTCCATCTTTAGTGCAGCTCAGAACATTGCGTCCAGCTGGTTCCATCAGGTGGCCAGGGTTGCAGCGGTAGGCCACAGTATGGTTGAAGGTAAATTCTCTTCCCAAATAGATGCCATTGGCGATGGGCCCAGGGTCGCCACAACTGATCACTGAAAAGGAGAACAAGAGAAATAAAGTTTTACTCAAGCCAGAAAAAATAATATATTCTGAGCTACAGCAATGTGGAAGGGGTTTTATTTGTTTATTTTAGACATGTTGATTTATTCAATTCTCTTTAAAAGAGATACAGGTTTATTTACAGAGCTCTCTGTCACGGTTAGAGAAACATAAAGGTTTCTTGGTCACCATTCTTTAAAGGGCCCAGCATGGTCAGACCGAAAACGAATCGTTTTCACACAACCTTCAAGGTCCACAAGACACACCGAACCAACGTCCAGTGAAATCACCTCCCACTGCATTATGCATCATGTTGTTTTGACATATGTGTGTATAGTAAACACAGCAATCATGACAACTTACAAGTTCAGAGGACGAGAACAAATACATACAGTATGTACTTCCTTTTAGCCTTGGACAACTGCTCCTCAAGACTATCCATCCTACTTTCTGGCTAAGAAACTGACCTCTGGAAGTTGAGTAGTTGCATTTTGTTTCAAATAAACAAAATGCAGACAAATCACATAACAGTTTTGCATACAGAGTGAGGCAAAAAGTTCCTCAGAAGGGCTGTAATAAGAACGGGAAGATGGCATGAGGTGGACATGTATTTTGTCACGCAACTGCGACAGTGAAAACCAATTTCAGCAATTTGGCCCGACCATGCAGAATCCTTTAGTTTCCTGGTGCAGAATCTTGCTTTTTTTTTTTTTTTAAACTAACATTTTTACTCCTGTTTCCTAAATGTTTGTCTGTTTTGTGTTAAGCTAGCCAAATTAAAGTATGTTGATGCAACATACTTTCACTTACCTACATATAGCATCCTGGAGTGGTGATGGATACCAGTCTAAACTAAATTTCTTATCCTATTATGACTGCAACCCTGCTACACTAAGTGTTCAAAATACAAACTGCATAGATAGTAATCATGCAAAAGCTTTCCTACCAGTGCAATCTGGGGGCTGACCAGTCCATGTGCCATTTGTTGTGCAGTGTCTGGTGGTCAGTCCAGATGTTTTAAACCCTTCCCAACACGCGTAAGCCACTGAGCTGCCAAAGGTGATGCCGTCGTTGAACACAATTCTTCCATGGGCAGGGGTGCCAGGGTTACCGCAAGAAACAGCTGAGGATTGATGAGAAAAAAAAAAAGAAACATAGCCGTCAGCGCTGATTAATGGAGGAAATAACTGCAAAGCGAGCTGTTAGCGTCTTCCTGTCAATCAGTGCTGATCAGCTCTGGGCTGCAATAATGAGATTATCACTGGAGACAGCTGGAAATAACCTAAAATGCATCCTTTAGTTAGTGAGGCTGATTGATGAATAAAGGTCGTTGGACTAATTCCCAACATTGAGTGGCAGATGCGCTGGGTTACATTTGTGCACTTAAGACTAACTGGAAGCTTCGAATAAATCAGCATCATCTACCAAAGGGCTGCTGCTTAAAGCATTAAAAAACACCAAGGCCAAGTGTTGCCTGGTTCTGTCTGCTTGAAGAAAATCAGACTCTCTGTCGGGCAAAAGATTCACGAGCTTTAACATTTATACACAAATAAAAAAAACAAAAAAAAACAAAGGAAGCGTTGCTCACGCTGCCGGGTTGTAGAGTTGGTTCATTATTTAGAACTTGTGGACAGAGAGGGATACGGCAAGGGACTTTTTAATTTTTGATCACAACTGGTCAACGGATTGCATTACAAAACTGTCAGGAAGGGCACTAAAAGCAGACAGGAAAGGTCTGAACTACTGATTCATTGAACTTTAGTTTGCTGGCAAAGCACATTAACTGAGCCAGGAGGAATTAGCAACCACCCACAGCGCATTTCACTAATAAGATCATGACAGTTGACAGCCCTTAACAATCAGCCACCTATTGATTGGATTCATTTGTTAGGACCCTTTTAAAAGCTTGGTCCAAGAGTAAATTTTTGCTGTTTTCAGCTAGGAGTGTGAAGACTGTGTGCCGTAGCAGCAGTGTGAGGATGTGTACGCGTTTGTGTCTATGGGTTTTTGTTTACTCGTGTCCCGCTGATGGAAATCTCACCCTTTCTGAATCAACTTTTAACCGCTGTTAGCCTAATGAAAAACAAATGTAGACAGACGTAAATAATTAGCCTTACGCAAACACGGGCCCTGGCAAAGGCAAACAGACGTGCATCTCCCAGGTGTGTGCATGTTTCTGTTGGGCTTTAATATGTGTAATCAATTTAGTAGAGAGTTCTGACTTTCTGACAAAAACAGAAAAAAAAAAATAAGAGTTGCATGTACAGTTTGTGCCTTATAGCTTTTTTTCTTGCCATAAGAAAGTACAACCCAAACATATTGATTTCTGACATGAAGAAAAATTACATTACATTTCTGCATTAAAGTTTGGATTTTCAAAGCAGCAATAATTTCAGGGTTGACAAGACTCTTTTGGAGTGCAATTAATCAACAGGTGAACAATATTGACCTTTATGAAGTCAAGCATTGTGATAAACACAGAAGACAAAAGCGACTACTTTCTAAACTGATGTTTATATCAGAGCAAATTGTTGTGTTTGCTCAGTTATATCAGTATTTTTCCTTTAAGTTGTTAAAGCCGACTTTTAGCATTCTGGTAATTATTTTTTTACAGACCTTTAACAATGCTCAAGTGGACACTGACACTGTATGACTCACCCTTCCAAAAAAAAAAAAACCCATAATCTAACACCAGCACTCAGACACACTGGAGATTATGTGCTTTATTCAGCTGCAGTATTTTGGGGAACAGTGTGAGGTTTCCAGTGAGTCTATAGCGCTACAGAGACCTTCTTTAATTTCCCGTAAATTCCCATCTGCCCACAGAGTGCCTTCAAAAACTGCTACTATAAAGACTGAGCTTTATTAGAAAAGTGACGCACAAGATTCATTTTAGAGAGACAGATATAATAGATTTTATATCTCAATATTGTATCAAATTTCACAAACTTAATGAATTTTTCCACTCAGTTCTGTTTTTGAGCTTGCGAGAATAATACACCATGTCACATCACATTTCTTTTTATATTTCCTTCTGTTTTGTAGAATCTACTTTGACTTTACATTTATAAATACAATTGTTTTTAGGGAAAATGTTTAATAGCTTCTTTGGCTATATTTCCAAGTGCATCATGATCAACAGCAGACAAAAAGGAGCACTTGTAGTCTTGTAAAGTCTGTGAAGCAAATCCCACTCAAAAGAGAGAATCGGAGGACATCGACTGCAGCAGGAGTCGGTGCTTCACATGCTGCAACACACAGATGTGTTTGGGATATACAACATTGCATTACTTATCTTAAATCACTCCTGAACAACATAAAGTCTTAACTTTTGTGTTACTTGGACAATTGGAAACAAATAAGGTCAAGTAAAGAAGAAAAATGACAACGAAGAAGAAAGACTCTTGTCCTGTGGTTTGGAAAAAGAGTGAGAAGGCACAGAAGCTAAGTGGCATGAAGTGCAGTGCGAAATTTCCACAGTCAGTGATGATTTGGGGATTGTGATGTGAAACACAGCTAACATCTGTCATCTGCTGGTATTAGTCAATTGTGTTTTATCAAGTCCAAAGTCACTGCAGTCATTTACCAAGGCACTGTATCCTTTCCTTTACAGACAAAACCTTTATTTTCCACTCTGACGTGGCTCCTACCCACACTGTCAAGAGTCCCAACACCCAGCTTGTATCGCTGTGTTTGACTGGCTACCAAATTCCCCTGAACTAAACCCAAAAGAGAATCTATGAGACATTCAAAGAAATATTTCAGTGCACACAACTCCAAAGTCAATGAGACTTAATGGGTGCCAGGTTTTGGGGAACATTCAAAATTTTATAACGAGGACTTATACAAATGTATAACCTAATTGGGGTTTGTCTGGATTCATGATCTGATAAAACTAGATGTTGGTTCTCCATGTTTGACTCTATAAAGTAGATGGTAATACATGTAAAAGGAGCCGGGGGCCAAGTATCGACTGTACATACTGTGCAGTACATAGACATATCTCTTCTGTATTTCAAACCAGTCTCACATTTAATATTCAAACTTTTTTAGAAATGTAATATTTCAATTAGCTGTAAGTCATAATTATCAAAATTAACTGCATAAAAACCTTTAAATACATCACTCTGTGTGTAATGAATCTATATCATTTTCACCCTTTGAATTTAATCACACAAATAGATTTACTTTTCAATGTTATTCTAATTTAGTGATATGTATCTGCAGAGAAAATGTGATCCTGAACTGGGGAGAAAATTGGAGAAGCTCAGATTCAACACATCCATAACTCATGTCTACAGGGCTTCATTTCATGACTACTCTATCTCTGTCACGGCTTGCAAGAATGAACAATGAGCAAGCTTCTTCACATTATAGAAAATGTATAGTATATAGCACGAAGCCTGTTTGTTTGATAAAGGATCAGTTTCTTACTGTCAGCTGTGTGCCTGATGCTGCTTTATGTGCAGAAAAAGAGCCTATGCTCATCAACTCCTGGGCCTCAGCTGATTTATATTTTTCCAGTGCATGGTGAAAAGTCCACATCCACAAATGCATTATAGGTTTTCGCAAAAATGTGGAAAGACTCATTTTATAGCATATTTCATTTCAGCTGTAATGTTTTAAAGAAACTGGGTTGGGACCCAAAGGTAATGAGCCAGGAATAGGTTGCTATCGAAATGTCTCAACAAGACAGACAGTTCTCAATATGCTATGTTGTCACATCACAGGGCCTGGCATAAATCAGGCAGCCGGATTTTATGATAAAACACATTTAAAAAGGCTTTGCACATGTAGATTATTGTTTACAAAGGCACATAAATATCTGATTTGTTCCACAGAAGAATCACTCCTTCGATTTTCAGTAGAAATAAAACCCAGCAACATGCAGGTATTCTGTGAGCTGTATAATCTTTGAGGCGCAGGGCAGCTTTATGACGGCTTCCTGATCGTTACAGAACCAGATTATTAGATAACAGAATTCAAACAAACGGTCAGTGCTCCACTTCCTACCTTGACACACAGGCTGCGTACCGCTCCAGCTGCTGTTGTGAAGACAGGTCCTCTCAGCTGAGCCAATCAGATTATACCCGGCCTCGCAGCTAAAACGCAGAAGGCTCTTGGTCTTAAATTCTTCCCCTCCCAGTCTGGTGCCATGTGGAGGGATCCCAGGGTCTCCACACAATCCAGGACTAGCTCCTATAGGGAAGTGAGAAATGGTCAGTTACATTTAGAAAGCATAACAATGTTCATGTTTAGGTGAAGAAATGTAGCACTCCTTTGCAGTGGAACTATAAGATGTAACCAACAAAACACTATCAGTTCACTTACACATTTTAAATCTACTCAATACATTTCATGTGAGGAAAGACCAAGAGTAACATGATGTATATTGTTTGATGCAATTAGAATTTTTAAAAAGCTTAATACTGTATATTCCTGACTATAAGTCTCACTGGAGTATAACTAGCATTTTAGAGATTATCAAACGTCAGGGGAATCTTGTCCATGTTAATGATATGATCCGATGACACATGTTCTGTTTCCTGCTTTACAACAAGCTCAGAAACTGACCACCATGGGCTCGACATCTGCTGACACCGATGTCCCTGCTCTAAATCAAAGTTGGGAACGACTCGTATCCGCTGTGTACTTCGCCGGTGGAGAGGAGCGGAGACGCATGCAGTGTAAATATTGGGTGATGGAGGCGGTTGCATTGCATGAAGCGGTAACGAAAATAAATCCCGCCTCCAAAGCCATTTTCATTAATTTTTTTTGGCAACTACCAGGGCATGGAAACGTAATCCTGCCTCTCCTAGAAACACATTCCAAGGCAAAAGCCAATACGTAATTCTTGATTCATGATTGTAGTATGAATTAAAATTCATGAAGATGAAAAAAACATACATGTCACACCTGAGTGTGAGTCACAAGACCAGCCAAACTATGAAAACAGTGTGACTTATGGTCAATAGGAACTCAAAATGTTTTTCGCTTAAAACCATTATGTATCAAAAATGTTCACGTTTGTTAGCCTGTTCAGTTCCTAAACAGTTTTCTTCCATGTTTGATGTAAGGACACACAAATGCATGCATATGTACCCAGACATGCAAACAACTGTAACTGTTAGTTTTTATGCCATCATAAACTTTTCTAAAAGATCCGTTTAGTGCGTCACGACTCCAGCAGCTCAAACTCAGTAGGAATTGTGCATTTAACAGTGTGCGCCTCTGAATGCAGAGTCTTGAATCTCAATAAACTTTTTAGCTGCAGGTTGAAATCTTCCCTGCTTAGTGCTCTGCTTTGAGGCCATCACAGGAGGCTCATTGCATTTCAACTACTGAGACAATAGCTGATGAGTTTCAAAACGATCATTTTTCGTTAACGTGGGGATCTGTGGAAGCCTACCGCAGAGCATCACTTACATCCTGCACAGGAGACAAGGATAACTTCACCGACTTATTCTCAGATGCGCAATATTAGCCAAGCAGCACACAGTCAAGAATAGCACCGGAGACAGTCACCCGGAGAAACAGAAGACTCTCACAGTTCCTGCTGCTGTCTTTTCTAACCAGCGAGAATCTTATCACAAGTGGGGAGAATTTTTATAAGACACAAGCAGACTGTCACAGAGACAGCTGCTCAGTGCAAGGTCACATTTTGCGGACACACTCAGCAACCACTTTAAGGCTATTATGTAGACCTTGCAAGACCCCATTTCCTCTACAGAACTGCCTTGATTCTGTGTTACATATTAAAAAAAATAAAATAAAAAATCAAGGTATCAAACATTTGAGGTGAGACTACGGCTGTTGTAGTCACAGTATCCTGTAGCTCAAACAACTGAGCTAAAGTGAATGTTCAGCGTAAAACCACCTTCTTAAGATGGATTCCACACGTCACCTCAAAATGACTGGAATAATGTTATTTAGCAAAGATCTTGAATAATGACTTCACTTTGAGTCCGTTTTATACAGTTAGGAAGTAAATATGTGCAAGAAAGGGCAGTGTGGTCATGGGGTGGTTTATTTTTGATAAGCAAGGGGTAGGTAATTATAATCAAGGTTATAAACAGCTTGATGCAGTTTTTCAGCTATTAAACTGATTAACTGATTTCAAATTATGATGTCTCCTCAGGTGTGTAATTTATGTCCCAAATTGTGGAAAATTCTAAATCTTCTCCTGGGACACACTCATGCGCTTCGAGTTAGTGCTCACTGCTATTAATCTGCAGGGGAAAGACTAATGTTTAGCCATAATGAGCAGTGATTAGTGTAGAAGTAAAGGTAATCTAATTTCATCATCATCGCTTTTGATAAAGCGAGCCAACCTGTAGTAGAAGGATTTACGGCTCTTTAGCTCAGTCAAAAAAAATGACAACACTGCAGTTTAGAAGCACTTCCTAACAAGTGAAGTCCCACTTCAGTACAAGTAGAAATAACTGATGACTACCACACAACTGAGCAAGATAACTGCAGACATTTTCATGATTATGGAAAAAGAGGGTCTCTCTTGATAGTTGGCTGGAAGCCGCAAATCCCTCCTTAGTGTCTCTCTCTCTTTGCAGAAGCAAACAAAAATTTAACTGTTTCTTTAATATCTACCGTTCAAAATGAAATGCAAACCACTTTGGATGTGGTTCTGCTATTATTTCCACTGTGCCGGTTTAACCACAGCCCCTGCTTGCACCTGAAAGGCGACTGTTTCTGAAATGAAAGAAAACCAGCGTGACTCTGCTCCATTAATACTATTTGGACTGGTTTAGATCTAAGGTCACAGCAACCCTGGTAAAAAAAATAAACTCCATACGAAATCTGTACGGCTGTTGTGAGTTCTAAAACAAAACAAATAAAATGATTAGACATTTAGCAAAATCTGCGTGTTTATGCCCAACACCAACCACACATTTATCACATTTCAAGTTGTTTTACTTCTTAAAAATATTTATCCGATTCCAGATATAGAAAGTTGAGCTGAGTAGCTTTTCTTCTAGTGTTGCTATTTTCTGGATAATGAAGAACAACATGTATGTACTTTACTTGAATGGCATGTTCTCTTGCCCAAGTAAACCAGAATAAATATACATCTTTGTATAACATCATATTTCAATTTAAGAAAAAATAAGAAATTGTAGAAAGGTATAATTAAATTAAAAGATCCTGACTCTAACTTTTTTATCAACCTAAAAAAGTTAGGTCTAATTTAAAATAAATAAATAAAATAAAATAAAATAAAAGCTGTAGTTGCATGCATTCGATTTGCATCTGCAAAGGGTGTCAATACGTATGGCAGCCATTTTTTTTTATTCTTAATGTTGCATTGTTTCCTATTTATTTACATTAAAACTACAACTTCATTTTATGTTTTTATACATTTTCACCAGACATGCAAATAACTATTGAAGGTGCAGCACATGTAGCGTTTAATTAACCATCTATGTAGGTTTTGGCAGCTATAAGAAAAGAAACTACATTCCTACCTAGAATACTTTAATTACATACAGCACATTTATTGTTGACCATTTTAACTCGTATATCTGATTTCAGTGAACAATTTCCAAACGTTAAGTTGTGCAAATGTGTACATTTTAAGCTGTGATTGTTTACAGGCTTAAACGTTAGTTTGCCTACCTGTGCAGTAGGGCGGCGCTCCGCTCCACGTGCCATCTTCTTGGCAGTTGCGAGTAGAATTGCCCACTAGAACCCCGCCAGGCAAACAGGAGTACTGCAGAACAGAACCGTATGTCCAACTGTGGGTTCCCGAGACTGCTGCATTAGGTGGCACGCCGGGATCGCCACAGGAAATAGCTGCAGAAACGATGAGACGTTGGAAGAGAAAGGAGACAGACCAGGGGTGGGGTTAGAGTTTGTGAGTAAATCCAGTTATAGATTCCAGATACATAACTGCATTAGGCTGTGCAGCTGGGGTTCTGCAGACGGCGAAGGAGAGAGGGTGACAGGAAGAAAAAGTGAGGCATTACCTCAGGTGTTTGTTGATAATGTATGTGTTTATGTGTGAAAGCATACAGACGGCAACAGAAAGGCAGACATTTGTCTTGAGCTGAAAACTGATATGAAACGAAAATCGGCTAGAAAGAGTGCAGTGAGGAGGTAAGTCTGCAGTGTGTGTCTCCACAGGTAGGTTTGTGCTCATAAAGCCTCCTTGAGATGACAGGATACATTGTGATGTGATGGATAGTAAACCTCTCATCACTGGCAAAGTCACTGGTGTTTGAATCACAGTGAGGAGCTCATATTAATAGTTCAAAAAAGTAAAAACCACCTCGTCCTGTCAAATTAAATAAAAACTATTTTCCATCCACTCAATGGTAAAGCCCAGTAGAATTGAGCTCACAGTTTTAAATTATCAGATATTTCCTAAATATATTTTTGTTAATTTTTTAAGAAATCTTTGAGTATACAGATATACACACAAGAACCTAAGGACATTTCTTGCCCTTCTCTCCTCGCCTCTTTTTCTCGGCCCCCGCTGATCTCCAATCGGCCAGTAATTTTCCAATAAGACCTCGTTTCTCGAATGTGATGCTCGATGCACAGATACGTCCCCAACTTTTTCCCGTTCCTGCCAGATTCCTCATCTCTACCTCTCTGTTGACGTCATCTTCTCCTGCACTTCTGCTCACCTCTTTGTGCTTCTCCCTTCATCTTTGAATCAGTCTGCTGCTATCCCTCTCTGGTTTAATCTTGATGTTTGTATCAGCCAGAGTAGGTTCCTAACAAGAACATCTATTGCCTTAAGAGAAACATGCTCAGTTTTTTTTTATGTACACGCATACACACTCATACACACAGTTATGCAAAAACCTTTAAGCCTTTTTCTTCTATTGCCTTTTTATGATTGCTTCCCTTTCTCACTTGAACCTTCTTTTTTCCTCTCAGTTTCTCATTCGCTCCTTGTAGTCATCTTGGTGGCTCTTCAAGCCATTTCTCTCCTTGTATATATATATAAAAAAAAAGATTCACCTGGCTGTGATGGTATTTTTAAGACATGTTTTCAAAGAATTCCTTAATATTTTCCTCTCATATTTACTTTTTAAAGATGTAATTATAAATGACACGGCTTTAATGTGCAACAATGCATTTTATGCACTGTGGGTTTTTTTTAGGACTGGTCTGATGTGTCATGCCATGATTTATGTAAGTAAAAAGCTAAAGTGCTAAGCAAGGTGGAGAAACAGTGTGTGAAAAGCTCTAATACACCATGATCTTATTGCTTCCACTGAAAGAAGTAAGTGCTTCTCAAATGCAATAGTGCAGATGACTGAAGTGCTTGACAGCAGGGCAACTTGGCTTTTTTCTTTGATTCTTTATTTGTTTTATCTCCTTTCTGAAACCCTTTTCAGTTCAAATGGACTGTTGGGGAGTTTCAGGCTAAGGTGTTGTACAGACAATCACACTTGAGAGACTTGTTACAGTCACATGTGTCACTGATCCATCCGAGAAGAAGAAGAAGAAGAAAGGACTAGAGTCCTGGTTTTCAAAAAGGCATTTCTCTTGAGATTCAGGGGGGGAAAGGTTGTTTTTTTTTAAGTTTCTGTCACAAATGTGTTTGAGTGTAGTAAGAAATTTCTATATGAGAAAAAAAAAAAAAAACTTCTACTTTTGTGAACCAAAGGACTTAATTATTCAACACAGGATTCAAAGCAAAACAAAAAGACAAACAAAAGCTAATTAAAAAACTAGGACTGAGGCATTTTATACACGCAACCTCAATTACCCAACAGAACATTATGTTTTTGAACATTTTGTGACTTCAACCTTTTCCTAAATCTACATTAAGAATTTGTATTTTGAAGAGGTTGTATTGAGAACTCATTCATTGAAGCCATTAGGGGAAATTTTTTGCATCTTACAAAGGCTTTACTTTTGCTTCCTACATCTGGAAGAAGGTTTTGCTGAATCAGCAAAGCATAGTACAAACTATCCACTTCTTAGTGTGACTGAACTGCAAATAGTATCCTTAATACAACTTTTCCATTTGTAGCTATACTGTATGTGGATGTTTATGGTATCCAGAATGGCCACACTTTGCCATAATGCACTACTTTTACATGCTATTTGCTGACTCTACCAATATCAGCAAAAAAATGGTTACAACGTTGCAGAACCTCTATTCTAATATATATGAGAGCAAGGCGTAATCTAGGAATACTGTATTACTTGAATATTTTGAAACGTAAATACGAACGCCCTTATATGTAGTATAAATTCAAAGAGACAGATTAGAACAGCTTTACACATACAGTCTAAAAGATGTGAGCAAAAACACCAGGAGGAAAACTTGTAATGTTTTCATGTCCAGATCATTTAACAACATGCAAAAATATTAACTATAAAAAAAATCATTTTGGTTCAGTCATCCCAGGACTGAATGTTTCAATAAGTTCATACAAGCCCAGAAAACTGGAGAAATTAGGCACATCTTTTGTGAAGATCTGTCCGATGTTTATTTCAAACAAAACACAGATTATATTAACACACACAATCAAAATCAAGCTGACCAGGCACCACAGTGCTTCATGTGTGTATACATTGCAATTACTTTTACATCTGTTATAGCTATGTTTTTAAATGCCATTAATGAAAATAACTTTAAAAAAAAACATTTACCTAAATAATCCTAGTTCCCAAAGTAAAAAAAAAACAAACATCAGTGAAAATTGTGATTAAACCTGCCCAAAGAAAATTCAGACAAGATTTTGAAAATATTTTATATTTACAAACCCCCCAAAAAAGCCAACTATCCCTGATACTGTATTTCTGTAAAAGTCTGAATTCAATGAGTTACAAAAAAAAGAAAAGAAATCACAGAAAAATACTCACACACGCTCTGTCCCATCCCTTTCAACCCTATCCCTCGCTCACCTCTTCCTACCCTAAATAAAAGTCATTTTTTTCCCATCCAGTTCTCTCTGTTTGCTATCCACAATTCATGAGACACAATGACTTTTTGTTGTTGCTACAATTAAACAACTGTTTAGTAAAACAAAAAAAGCTCAATATTTTTAGTGGGCTTGGGAAGCAAACATTAACATTTGGAAAGGAAGTAGTAAAACTGAGTCCTTGGTAAGCTGAGACTCCGTAGCGTGCAACTTACCCCAAAGCTACCATTTCAACTTTATTTGTGCCCACAGTTAAAAGGCTACACTTTTATATTCAGTTTATGATCTCATGTTGTAGCTCACATGTAGCACAACAGATATATGAACAAATTTAAGAATATGTATCATGGTCTAAACACAATGTTTATGAAACTTATATTCACTTTTAAAAGTGAAAAACATTATCCACAGACTACAAAAAAAATCATACCATCTCATCTGGTCACATGATCAACGCTTTTTACAACTTCCAACTGATTCAGCAGTCACCAGTTTTCTTTTTTTTTTTTTTTTTTGGTCATACCTAAGCAACGAGGCGTTGGTCGGTCCCACAGCCCGCTGTGTTGACACGTGAGGATCGCAGAGCCCAGAAGGTAATAGCCTCTCTTGCAGTGGATCGCCACGGTTACGCCATAGCTGAAAACTTCTGGGTAACGCAGACCGGACTGGCGCACACCGTTCTCCACGTGGCCAGGGTCCGAACAGTTCACCACTGCACAAGACAATACAGTTCTCATTCAGATCACATTTTTTTATGCACAGAAATAATTAATTACATGTTAATACCTGAAACTAGGGAGTCATCACTTTTTCAAAGGGCAATGTAGGTTTGAATTTGTTTCTCGCTTCCTAATAAGCAGTTCTGTTTAAAAAAATGCATTTGAGTTTACTTGGCTTTGTCTAATATTTAAATTGGACTGAAACAGTGATGTGACAGAAATGCAAAAAAAAAGGAAATGAGGAAAAGGGCAAAAACTTTTTTCCACACCACTGTATATTATACTTTTATTTAGAGTGCAGCAGCCACCACATAGTTCACCTCTTACCCTTTTTGCTACTGCTTCTCCTCTGTTGTTGCTCATAGTGAGTTTTCCTGTCCTGCATGCCTGATTCTTTTGCCAATTTACTCCAAACAACTTTGGCTCAGTATGAAGCACAATCCCAGCTGGACATCATGTTTCTGGCCTTTCTCACCAGCTTGAGAGAATACAACAGAGGGTTCATGGTGTGACCTGGCCTCAATTAAAACAAATAGTTTTAAAGATTTTATTGATACAATTGTTAATCTGTCTAACATCTTAGATTCATTTCCTTTCTATAGCATCTCTAATATTAAAAACAAAGATATAGATATATCTATAGGACTCATAAAGACTAGAGCTTTAGAAGATTTTATGTAGAAATAAAAGAAATAAGTCAACTACAACGCAATGCATTTTGCTAGCAAATATTATAATTTAGAAATGTACACCAATAACGTGTAAATCAAAAGAGCTTCTATACTGAGAACACAAGACATTTTAGGTCAATATTGGAATTACCATATATATA
>NW_015113515.1:196144-211001 GCF_001443285.1 Poecilia latipinna | reverse complement strand
ATTCCTTTAAATTTTTTTAATTTTTTTTTTTTTTTTTTTTTTTAACGTTTTTAAGCTTAAGGTAATTTCTTTTTAGTCTTGCACATGATTTTATTACATTAATAAAAATTTGATCGAGTGCTTAAAAAATAAAAAATAAAAACTTGTACTAATGGGGTTAATTTACTTAATTTGTTCTAAATTAAATGTTCATATTTATTTCTTAATTTTTTTATCATTGTGATTTCGAAAAAGGAAATCTAAGTGATAGTTTTCATTTGCTTTACATCCATATGCAATTAACCTATAAAAACAACAAATGCATCCTCAATAGCGTAACTTTTCATAGTCAGTTCTCTGCTGAATCAACACTTGACCCGGATTTAGGTCGTCTTCTTGAGAGTGCCACTAAAAAATGTTCACTTTTCAGCATTTATGATCTTCATTGCTTCACGATCAAACCTTTAAGTCGCAAAAGAAACGACTTAACATTACAAATACAGAAAACCCGCCGTGTTAAAAGTAAAGTCTCTTTGTGAAACAAACGCAAAACTTCCTTTATCCTGGCTGAAACCTCAACTCCCAGATTCGCTTTAAGGATTTCCTGCCTGCCGTTTCTCCTCCTGAAATGGCAGACACCTTGACGTTTCACTGCAACTGTTTGAGACAGTCAATGCAGTGTCTACCTATTGGTGTCTATGTCACACTGTGCTATGTTCTCTGTGCGAACCCATTATGTGGTATTACCAGAGAATTTAAAAAAATGCTATCAACCTCTTCTTTCCCACTGTCTTCTTAAATGTGCTGACTAAAAGAAAAACTGTTACAAATTCAGATTGTCCTTGCAGTTCCTTTAAACCTCCTCTTTTGTCTCACCCCGCTCAGTTTTCTTGAGCTCTTTGTTCTTAACTCTTGCTCTTCTCGGTGCATGCTAGTCCAATAGGAGTAGAGTGTGATTTTCCACATGTCACAGGGGAGGACTGACATTCACTGAAAATCCAAGCCCATGGGGGAGATGGCTGTGTGTGAGTAAGAGTGTGTATGTGTGTTTGGCACCCTATGGGAAGCAAGAAAGTTTCGGGCTCATAATTGACAGCTGCTGCTGTGAGAAAGGGAGAAAAGGAAGGAGGCAGAGGGGGAATAAGAGCGAAAAAAAATTCAGGGAGGATGAAAAACAGGCAAGCTAGAAGAAACCTTTTGATGGGAAACCCATGTAAGAGACTTTATGATATCAAGTCTTTTAAATGTTTAAGAGTGTGTATCTGTATATGTTCTGTTTAATTAAATTTATAATAGAAAAATTAACAAATTAAACAAAAAAAAGTGAACAGGTTCAAAACACAGTAGTAGTTTTTTTTTTTTTTCTGTAAAGCTTGATGGCTACGGATGACGTCTAATAAAAACAACTAAATTCATTTCAGAAAACTACAAAAATTATACAAAACGGTACACATATACACTGCCCAGGATTTGCACTCGATCCTTGGTTGGACTTCTTAATGTCGCAGTTATCGCTTTTCAAAATACCTTTGTAAACAACATTTTTTCTTACCACTAAACTTTCCATTGATAAGTAGCGATACGCCGTGATTTTAAAATACATGTATGAATTATTGATTTTTTAAACTGAAATTCTGAGAGCTACGGATGAAAAAATAATTTGGAGTCTAAAAATGTGTTTTAATGTTTACAAATTGTATTCGTTTTCATCTGCTCCAATTTTTCAACCAAACTACTTAAATGTAATGGTGTGTTTGGTGAATTTTACCTAATCGGTTCTTATAGTAAACTTGGTGACATACATATTTGAATAAAGTTGAAAAAAAAAAAAAAAAAAAAAAAAAAAAAAAACAAAACATTTTGATGTTCTTGTTAGAATTTCCAAAGCCTTTCATTGTAGGTCCAAAATGTAACCTTCTCTCAATATGCGTTTGTTCTTGTATAATTTAACCATTGTACTAGAGGATTTTTATTTATACAGAAATGGTACTTATGTTTCAAAAGGCTGAGTCACAAAATCCTAAAGCATACCGCATTAAAAGTAAACAAATAAATACATCAAACAAATGTAATTTTCGATTGTTTTGTTCATCATAAAATTGTCAATAACAACAACAAGATAACTTTCATTCCAGCTCCCTAATGTGTGACGGATATAAAAAGAAAACATGTTTTAGGACGCAAACAACTGGGTAGCGCTGTGTGACAGATGTGAAAGTGACCTTTGCAGACAGGTAAGGGGTTGCTCCACTGTCCGTTGAGTCGACACTGAGCGCGGGCATTCCCACTGAGGATGTAACCTTTATTGCAGGTGAAGTTGACAACGTCATTGAGGTTGAACTCGCTGCCATTGGTTCGCCCATTGGCTGGGTTTCCAGGGTGACCACAAGTGATGGCTAAACAAGTCAAAGGAAACAAGAGAAAAACAATAAAAAAGATGATTAAGTGAAGCACTGTTATCCTACACTTCACATCTTTCACATATTTAGCATGCAAAAAAATAAAAATGAGGCATTTATCCAATTTAGCTCTTTGTTTTTCCTAACAAAGTTGCAAGTCATCAGCGTCTTGCAGTAATAAAAGAATGCGTTTACTTACGGACACAGACAGGTGTTGTTCCGGACCACCGATGGTCTTGCTGGCAGATTCTGACGGATGTGCCGATTAGTCTGTATCCCAACATGCACTGGTACACCACAGTGTCACGGTAGCTTGAGCCATCTCCGCTAATGTGACCGTTGACTATAGGATCTGGAGAGTCGCAGTGACCAGCTGGAAGAGACACACGTACAGTGAAAAATAAATAAATAAAAACTTACTTTCGCTTCATAAATCTCAAGTTTGCTTGGCGCACACAAAGCTAAAACTTTAAAACACTTCAAATATGTGAGGATAATTTTTTGGCCTCAAAACCATTAGTGCATTTTCAAGTCAGCGTTTCAACAGCTTAGCTCAAGAATTTGGCAATTACAGATGCACAAAAGGTCTCTGAAAACCACAAACATGAAAACTTTCTGTGTTTTCGAAGAGACCTTGAAATACTAACGCCGTATTTTGAGTTAATTATCCTGAGGAATGATAAATATTTCAAGAATAAGTTGGCAGTATTAAATATACCTTTCTAAACAGATGGATCACAAGAAAAACTACTTTTTTTAAAGGTTTTATTGGCTCTAGTGGCCTTTATTTGATAGTTAGTTAACAGGAAAGTGGGTAATGAGGGATGGGGAAAGACATGTGGCAAAGGTCGCCAGGCCGGGAATGGAACCTGCGACGGCCACGTCGAGGACTGAGGCCTCCATATGTGGACTGTGCTTAACCCCTGCGCCACCACAGCACACCCACAAACAAACTACTTTTAACAAAAAAAAACAAAAAAAAAACGGTTGTCTTAAATATAGACTATTTAAAAAAATGTTTCACATTGTATTTTACAGTGTAGATGTGTTTCTTATAATTAACCAGTCATAAACACAGACATATAAAATGAAACTGTCAATGACAGTGCTTTCTTTCTGCGTCTTAACCCTATATTTAAATATAATGTCACATTAATGCTGAATATGTTTCTTTTCAAGATTTTGAAGCTTTTGAACTTAAAAACACCAAGTTTACAGCAAACACTATTTAATATCTACTAAGAACCTCACAGAAGCCCTTTGCAGTAACTATGTATAAAATCCACCCTATAAAATGCATTATCCATCATTTGCACTGTTAGAATACGTCCCATTTAAAAAAGGATGCAAGTAAAGGTTATAGCGGACGTTAAAGGCGTAGACAAAGAAAACCTCTCTATAGATCCCAGACCTATGATGAAAATGGTCCAAGTTAACATTTAACGAGAATGAAACTTCTGATATTTTTCTGACTGCTCACTGCATTTTAATCCCAATGTCTTCTCTGTTCTGTTAATTATTCACAGCACACACTCAATAGAATATTTATTTTATTGATCAGGCTTTCATGTAAATCTGATTGAGCAGAAACCAGAAAACAACACACACACTCAACAATATTTAATGGATCTTACCTAAACATTTAGTTTCTGCACCACTCCACAGCCCATCAGCGCCACATTCTCTCACATGTGACCCCACCAGCGTGTATCCGTGGTTACACATAAAGATGGCGGTTGCTCCAAACGTAGTCAGTGTCCCCAGTTTCGTACCAAAGGGTGGCGTAGGAAGCTCCCCACAAGAGATGACTGAAACCAAAAGAGATATTTTACAGAAAAATTTAAGTAAAGATCTAAAAAAACAATAACAATGATATAACTAGAAATCGGGAAATGGAGAGTCAGGACTGAGTTGAGGTGTTTTGGGCATCTGATCAGGATGGGCACAACTTACTGGAAAGAATCCAGAGGGATGACCCAGAAATCAGTGAAGGGACTACATATCCCTCATAACCCTTCTGGCATGGGAACACCTTGAGATACCCCAAAATGAGGCACCAGGACATAGCGCACAGTTTCTGTAATGGCTATAATATCTGGCCATCAAAGTCGAGACATAAATCTGAGAAGAGCACTGAAAACTAAATGTGCATATTTTTGTTTTGCTAAAGAAACTCAACACCGTTTGTGGTTGGAGTACGACAGACCGAGACACTGGATACCAAACAGAACTGGAAGCAGTGCGGGCAGATGGAAAGAATCAGGTTCGACTTTAGTTGTAAGATCAAAAAACGATCAATTTTGAATATGTTTCTTTGTCCTTTTATCTCCAAACAATTGGAAATGTCTTTCTGATTCTTAGCTCAAATGCTGTTGCCATAATTTATCTGTAGTAAAATAATGACAGATTTAGAAAGAATATAGTCTTCAAACTTATTGTCATCTTTAAGGAATTCTCCTCAATCTGCCTAAGCTGCCTTAGTATTTGGTTAGCCAACTTAGACAAAGAGATTACTTAAAATCGACCTAAATAAATCACTGTTTTAATCTTAAACAAATTTAATCCCCTCACTATTTTTCCTCTCAGTGTACACATCTCACTTTATCATCAGCAATTCATGTATTATGCAACACTATGAAATTCTGCATTGGAAAGTTTTCGCAGTCACAATGTTCTCACTAAGCTTTTCTTTATGAACTAAGCAGCAAAGACACATTGCAGAATACCACTCGTATTTGAAAAAAAAAAAATGTCTTTGATGGTTGCCAACATGCAAATCACATTTAGGAATCACAGTCTATATTCTGCATGAAACGGTTATCACAGCCCCAAGGTGAAAGGCGATGCTTAATACCCTAAGGCATTTGGAAACACATACACCCCTCATATCTCAGAAGGATAAAGTGGAGAAGAAAGCAGAAAAACTCATGTACAGGCTATCGAGTTGATATATCTAGCTTTTGGGATAAGCTTTTATTTTCAAAAAACTCCATTCCTGCATTGTGGTTCCAACACACCAAAACATAAAGCTCACAATTTTGACAAAATAACAGAAGGTACCCCTATTAGAAGAATACCTTTCTCTGATTTTTCCAGCTGTCTGCTTGTTCCAGGGTGGGTTTGCTGTTTTGATAACTAATTCATGACAGGTGGTGGAAGTAACTGCAATGCAGTTTTATTCATGTGTTATTCTTTCAGTGTGCTGCATGTCGCCTGCTCACGTTGTTGCATCATTGTTTGAGTGTCTCTATGTATAAGGCGTCTTTTTCATCTCTTCTTTCGTACAGCGGCTCTTTTCAACCATAAAACTTGTTAACAGAGGTCACATAGACAGCGTTTCATGTGTGCAGTATAGAGTACAAACAAGGCTTAAAGACGTAAAACCGTTTCTTAGAGACATATAGCCAAGTAAAATTGTGTAATACATCTCACATTAAAAAGATCAGAGTTGGGTCTCTCCTCTGGTTTTGCAAGCAGATTAGTAACATTTGAATGAATTCAACTTTCGGAGATTATGTTGTACTATACTGGGGCTGGGTGGCAACCACCAGCTAACAAATGTGATAATACATTTACAGAAATTGTTTGGTTGCCAAATTTTGCGAGTGTGTCCTTGGTCACACAGAAAAGGACAACATATATTCTTCTACCAGAAAGCTTGGCTATGCAGGAAAAGTGAGTGAGGTTCAGAAAAATTAGGATGGATTTATCATAAAAACAGTTACACACTTACAGCCACAGGATTAATAAACAAGACTATTAAAGATCTCCAGTTTCAGGGGAAAGGACACAACATGGCTGAGGCACCAGGACATAGCCCCCAGTTTCTGCAATGGCCATAATATCTGGCCATGCAGATATTAAGAAAGCATGTTGTGTTATATTAGCGTTTATTACTAGTAGTGTTGGGGACCTATCTTTTTGTGTCTAAGCCAAAGGAATAAGATCAGGATTTAGCTGCAGCCGCCGTCTGATTGTGCATTGCTAACAGAGTTTGAGTGACATCACAGTGTCCTCAGAATTACCTGACTGCTGCGACACGCCAACACAATTAAAACTGAACGAAAAGTCCAGACTGATGATGTGTGGAACAATGAGGCTTTTGGTAGTTGATACTCACTTCTACATTTTATACAATCAATTCACTCTTTGCTAATAAAAAGTATTCCCTCCATAAAGTTGTCCTGAGGAAACTGAGTCTTGGCACACACCTGTGCACATCAGGGCAGCAATGCTCCTCAGAACGAGAGCAGAAGTTACATCAGCTACATGACTGCAGCCTGAATTTAAGCTTTTTGGAAATACAGTTTGCTATGAGAAGTTTGCAAATTCCCAGCAATCCGTCACAGTAGGCAAGATTTTTTTGGTCTTATTTCTTCTAACTAGTCATAACTAATTAAGCTTTCGTTTTGTAAGCACTTACTCAAATTAAAGACTTTGCTACCACCATTTTTTTTTTTTTCTTAGATGGCCATAGGGTTAAGCTGGGCTTCTCTGCTGGGATTCCTAACTCTTTTGCAACTTTCAGCAGTGTGCAATCTGCAAACCTGTTTGTTTTTATTAAAACAAAAAACTGAAACCCATCTAAATTTAAAATATGTACTTTACTTTAAAGTACTTCATGTAACTGTCTACGTCCTGTAATATTTAACTATGTCGCAATCAAAAATAACATCCCAAAATCAAGTGGCGTAGAGTGTACACCTTCTAATGAATAAGTGAGTCAAACTTACTCTTGCAGGTAGCTGGGTCATCCGATCCTTCCCAGGTCCCGTTGGCGAGGCAACCGAGAGTTCGATGCCCGACACCCAAATAAAAGCCTGTTGAGCACTCCAACATCACAGTGGAACCAAACTCAGCCAGCCTGCCAATGAGCAGGCGGTAGGTCATGTGCTCTGTCAGGACGCCTTCAATGCTGGGACAGTGCACAGCTGTAGTGGGAGGTTAAAAAAAAAAAAAAAAAGAAGAGAAATGTTTCATAGATGAAAATAGAGCCTGAAATTATAGCATTACTTTATAGACAGGTGGATTATGGTTAGGATCACTTACGCAGGCAATGGGGAACTGAACCTGTGTTACTCCAGCTGCCATCCTCCAAACACACAGCTGACACAGGAGCACCAGGGTCAAGATGGTAGCCATAATTACACTGATAGGTGACCTGGCTACCAACATTGTAGTGGTATGCATGGAAGCTGCCGTTGCCGGGAGTCTGAGGTATTCCACATGAAACCGCTGCGAAAAAGTAAAAAAATAGAACAGAAATAGAATAGAAAGCCTTTATTGTCATTGGACTGAAATAGTACAACGAGATTGGGAATACAACTCAATGGTACAAGGTAGAACATTAAAAGACATAAATAGCTAAAATTCATCCCAAATAAAACATATTTACTGACAAGATAAATAGGATACGAAGGACATCTTTAAAATTGAAAGGTCTTAGAAAAGAATTATTCGAAAACATCTTTTGGCCGCCGACCTTGACAAACGGGTGCAGGTGCGTCCCACTGGTAAAGCCCACTGGAATCAAGCCTGCAGGTGGCGTTGCTTAAGCCTACCAGGCGGTAACCATGGTTACAGTAGAACTGGAGTCTGCTACCTGGATGGAGTTTCGTTCGGTTGACCACGCCACCATTTAACGGAGGATCATTAATGCTGCAATAAGAAGCTTGAAACGGAGAACGAGAAAGACAGATGGGAAAAATGATATAATTTCACAAGAAACTGAAGCGATTACCAGCCTGATGCTGAAAATAATTATCAAGAGCGCCTGTTAATTTTAAGAGGGATTTTGAGAGAAAACAAAAAAAAAAACACGATAAATTATCTCTGCCTGTGCAAGCATTACAGTGACTTGAGTCAACTTACAAGAACTTAAAAACCTGTGACAGACCGTATAATAGAGCCATTATTTTTGAGTAATAGAATGGGTTTGTTCTCAGAGCAAAGAAAATGCAAAGTTGATTGAGTACAGAACGGTTGGATGAATTATGATAGCCCACTTTTGTCTCCTGTTTACCTAATGGGGTCAGCGTTTCTCTCAGATATATTTCCTGAAATGAGCTGCCCATTACAGTGAAATAACACCCCACCATATCTACAAACTTGTCATCCCAACTGAATGTCTAACATATGTCTAACCCTCTTTACCTGCTTTTTTCTTTTTAAACATTATTACACTACTATTGCACTATTTCATCCAGCTAATGGTATAGGGCTTAAAATATCAGACATCTTGGTTCTACCATCTATGTGTCTATTTGACACATATTGCCTAAAAACGTTTGGTAGTCAGGTATATTTTCCCATGGAAAAAAGAAAATTGTTGACAGTACTTGTAAGAAGAAGAATTAGTTTTATGGATTTCAGTACAATAAAAAAATAATTTTTGATAACAATATGAAAGGATTTAGTACTATGAAAAAATATTTTATCCTCTTACAGATTTGTTTTTTCAGTTTGTTTTTGACACAATTTCCCACCAAACTAATTTTAATGTTACAGGAAATGAATGCAATATGTTTTCAAATAGGGCTTTTATTTAATAAAGTAAGAAGGTTCCTAAGTCTCCCTAATTCAATTAACTTTGATCACTCACTGTCTGTAGAATTCAGGAATTTATTTAAGTAGAAACTGTCTAACCATACAAGGCAGGATAAATGCTGCTTGTAATTACAAATGACAAAAAGAACACAAAAGACAACTTCAAGCCATTTTTCTCTTGTTCTCCAAATAATTTAAGTATTTATACACTGCCAGATTTATTCACAGGTTGCCCAAAAAGCTCTACGAATGAAATGGAGTCTGTAAAACAATAACAAGACAGAAAAAAAACAAAACAAAAAAAAAACAAAGCAAATAAAAAATAACTAATAAAGATCGATAAAACGTAAACACTGACGACTCCACTGCTGTGTTTCAGGAGGATCACTGGATGCAGACATGAACATTCAAGAACATTAACAATAACACCATTTAGCAGCAGAAGCCAAGTCAAAGGATGTAAATATGATGAAACTAAAGCGGCTAGTATTAAACGTCACTCTGATCAGTTCAACCTACCAAGCAGGAAGCCAAAAGTGATTAGCATGTATTTGCATTATATACTTTGATTTGTTTAGCTCAGCACACCAGGGTATTAATAATGTATATGAAGTGGAATATCTCAACCATAAATCCCTGTTCTGTGTCGCTGCTATCAGCCCATTACAGCTCTGTGGGGAACAGAGCTCAAGACTGCTGACCAATTTCAACTATAGATTAAAAATCCATCAACTTTATTTCCTCCATTATTTTTAAGTTCTGTGTAACCGTAAATTACATTTTATAATTAAGACTATTGGCAACCTTAAAAAAAAAAAGTGTACAAATTTAAGATGCCACTCACAATCTAACACGCATTAATAAATCAAAGCTATTAACTCCCTTTTCATATGTAAGCAGCCTAATGCATTCAAAAGAATGCTTTCTAAATGATCATTGCTCACTCTACCATTAACACATTATTCTCATGAGAAGAAAGGCATTAGGAGATCATTATTAATGCTAGTCTGAGAAATTAGCAATCTTTTGAACTATGTGGAGTGCATACATGTTCCTAGATTCTGAGGAAGCAGAGATAGGGCAGAGCAGGTAGTTGTCAATCATCCAGATGGGATATGAACTATCACCTTGAAAACTGAGACTATTGTGACATATGGTAATGCAAAGTAACACGTCGTTTTAATCAAGTCATTAAATCAATCATCCACACCTCACAATGAATGAAACTAACAAGATAGTGTTTTTTTTTCCTTTCTTTCTTTCTTTGAAAAAAGCTGTACAAAAGCTCCAAATGCAGTACTGAACAAAGCGGGACAAAGAATCGTGAAATCTTTCACATCTGATTATCTGCTGATGTCTGAAAGAAAATATAAAGATGCTGGCTGTACCCGAATATCGTATCTTGAATCCCCTCTTGTTAGTCGCGTGGTCAGTGGACCATCGTAGATAGAGCTGGTTTGTTTTAGACGTGAAGTTCAGCTGAGATGAATGGTTACCGCTCAGAGCAACAAGCAAAGGGCTTTGTCCTGATGATCCTAGTAAGAAGCACACATATACAGGGCTTTAGAACAAAATTCCTTGTTATCTTGATGGATATCCACAATATAGAGAAATTGCAACTTTTTGTATTGTGTCTGCCACTGTGCAGCATTGCCATTGGGAGATTGTGTTTAGACTCAGTCTTTAAATGCTTTTGGCATTGATTTTTGACACCGTTTTAGAACTGTGGTCTTCCTGTAGTTCTAGCAATTGCAGCGGATGAGGTGAACATCCACTGTTGAGTCCATGTTGGCCACACTTCCTAATACAAACATTAATGGTCACCTCGTTCAGCACCTCTTCGCAGTGGAGGATCGGTTGTTTACATCCCAGGTAAGCTTCAGTAAGCCTCATAGTCAAACTGGCACATCACTTGCAACTGGGTACAATTTAAAACTTCGCTACTCAACCAAGTAATAGCCGAGAGTCCAGACCCTCTGTATGAAGCGAAGTGTAGAATAGAGGGTCTGGTTTTTACCAGGCTAGTGTAACCGCAAAGACAGTCATTACGTAAAAAAAAAAAAAAAGAGGCGGATACTGCACAGTAGCACAATTATACTACTGTGAAGTTCAATAGTGTCAATATAAGTAGTTGTAAGTATTTTGTTGTAAGTAGGGATGGTCTATGGGCACAGACTACAGTTATATATATTTCATGCTTATAATCTGACAATGTCTTTAACCTTGTGAAAAAGAAAATGGCAGAAAATTTCTGCTTTGTGCATGTGTAGATAGAGATGTATGCATGTGCAAAATCCAGGGTATACACATTTCATGCTTGTAAATCAAAATGTGCATTTGTAAACAAATTTTGCAGAATGTCTGAGAATTTTATCTTTGCCCATTCATAGATAAGAATCCTTGTGTTTGTAAAAAAAAAACAGTGCATATTTCCAAAAAATAAATACACAAGTTACACATTTTTTGTCATGGTCTCTTTACAGATATAAGGCAAAACACTTGCACAGCTCTGTGCTAAAGGTCGCAGACGTGCATGACGAAAGAACATTATGTGGGAATCAAGACATCAGACAGGCACTTAAAACTTTATGACGTCTAAACCGTTTAGAAAACCTGCAAATGGGTCTTCAGAATGAGTAATAACCCAATGCATGTCGCCAATTTAGTCACAGGGTAGCTTAAGAACAGCAAAATCAGTGCTTGGAAGGAGGAATCTCTGTCCCGTACAAAATGTGACGGCTTGGCTGAAAAAAAGTCTGCTAGCATAGAAACCTGCAAACATGACTATTGTGAGAAGCTGGTGGAAGCCCAGCCAACACATTTGCTTCAGCTCATACAGTAAAAGGTAATGTTATCAGTTAAAAAAATATATATATAGATATGAAACTTTGCCATTGGGAAAACTTTTGTTACTAAACAATGTTATAAATCATTCAGACTGGCCCAAAATCAGAAAGTTTATGTGATTTAATATCAGACTGTTAGGAAAAGAGGTTTATGTCCACACAGTGTATGCATGTTTCAACTGTGCTGTATGGGAATATCACCAAGCTGCTAAGAACTGCTGCATATTCATGCATTAGGTGTCGTGTTTAGCTTCTGTTTACTCATCAACATCTGAGGGCATTTTGTTTATTTTAGCAATAGTAGATCAATTAGAAAAGCTCAAGTTAGATCAGAACACAATAAAAGGAAATGAAGAGCTGTGTATCTATTCATATGTCTTCATTCATGGATAAAAATGAATTAAAGCTTACTGCCAATGGGTATTTTTATGCATATTAATGTTGTCATGTGCAACAAATAGTGATGAGACATTTGCTTACCATCAAAAATCTCCAGTTCATCAAATTGCTTCTCACTGTGGAACATCTCTACATAGATATTTATGGTGTAACCTGGGAAACAAGACAAATGTATTAAACTGCATGAAAAAGACGTGTATAGCAATTTAACATTGTTTGTGCACTGTTTATTCAAACAAAGCTAATTCACACGTTACACACTTTATATTCATCCCTTGACAAAAAAGAACATTTTTACCAACAATAGACCCATGTAAGCCTTATCTGGGATTCAAGTCTATTTCTATGCTATTTTTACACAAACCACTAAGGACCTTATTCATATCTGTGCCTTGGCAGTGGAGCTGGGGTTTGTCAGAGATGCCCCTTGTGGTGTCTGAACGACGTGACAGTTTATCAATTATTGTACTTGAGCTGTAGAAAACATCCTCATTTTTCATGGGTGGGAATGAAACCAAAAATGTTATCGACTGTAGCACTTCTACAGTGCAGGACAAGAGTAATAACAGATGATACTGGCAATTTACTTTTAGCTGCTGTTCACCTACAAGCTAGCATTAGCCAGACAGGAAAAAAAAGGTAGAGATGTTACAGTAGCATAATCCCTTATTACACTAACTACGCAATCGTATTCAGAAAACAGAATGCCATCAAATCCGCTACCTGGAATCATACGAAGGAGCCAGGAGCAAGTCTGGCTGTTGGGATAGTTGCCAGGAAACCCAGGACTTAGTATGACTCCCGATGATGAAAACCTCTCCTCATTTGCTGGGCACTGAGCTGGAGAGATTAAAAATAAAACAAGTCAGGTAAGAAACCACTAAAGGAGGGGGTGGGGTTGTGAGCTGTGGAATGCCAAAAGAAAAGGCAGAAAAAGTACAGAAAGGACACAATCAAACACACACGAAAATAACTATCATGCACTCACAAATACAAGATTGTTTTGTTTTTAAGTGGGTTCTGTTTGGCAGTATGGTACTCAAAGGTCATGGAGATTTGCTTTCAAAAGAGGAGCATTACAGCATTTGCTATAATGCTTCACTTGATATATATATATATATATATATATATATATATATATATATATATATATATATATATATATATATATATATATATTGGTATATTTCATAGAAAATAGACATAGAAATTGAAAAAATGAGAGAAAGAGAGAAAAAAACGCAGAGAGGTAAGGCAAAAAGTATAAAGGGAAAGGAGATAACAACAAAGGGATGGAAGGATAAAGAGATTACAAGAAAACACCCTGAGTCTACCTCTACACTTGCAGAAAGAGAGAAAAATAAAGAGAACCGAGAAGACAAACAACATACGTATGCATATACAAGATATACTTGAGCAGAGATAGTACATCTGTCAACACCTGAATCCAAACACCTAAAACATGTTTTAACTGGTTATGCTTATCTTTAAAATGTACTTTGTTAGGTTCAGAAAACAACTTCTCTAGGATTAAAATTTAGCCAATTACAGAAGTTTCATAATATATTTGAATTCTAACAAAAAAAAAAAAAACAGCAACTTAAAAACCACTGACTATTTCTTGTCAATAGCCTTAAGAATCTACAAGATCAGCAAAAGGACATAAGAACAAACTTTACTCAAACTTTGCAACTTTATGTTTTAGAGGAGAACTTTGTTTTTGCTTCTCACGTCTTCTCATAAGATAGTTGTTTTTATCCCCTTTGTTTTACAATAGAAAACTATTTTCTATTACTTTAACAGGGGGGTCTGTACCTTTTCAACATGCAGCTCAATGCTTATCTCAGTCACTTAGAAATCACAGTATTAATCTCAGCCCTCACTCCACTACGCTTCCCAGACTTGGTTGGATAACAAATTTATCTTCTAAAGCTTTGATATACGTTTAAAATCCAACATGCTACAACCTTTTTCACATTTAACTACTTAAGTTTTGAATTAACCTGTTCAGTGTTTCTTTATTAGGCAAAAATAAATAAATAAATAAATAAATAAATAAATAAATAAATAAAAACTAGCACAAAGTAGCTAATATTTATCCCATAGGGATTTCAGATAGCCATTGCAATAATTAATTTTATAGGCACAAAAATAAGCACACATAGATGCTTCCATTATAAAATAATACAGATTTCAATCAAAATTTGATCTTAATATGTTACTTTATTAATAAAATTGCACTGAAACTCTTCCAGGAACCCTGATCTTTTTCTACCTGACAATTAAATCAAGTGTCAAATACACTTCATTTCCAACATATTAAAGCAGAGTTCTATATATATTGTGATTTACCTTGACATTTTGGGGCTGGATCTTCAAAAAGCAAGTGGGAATTAAGCTTACACATAAGCTCTGCTCTTCCAATCAGTGTGTAGCCAGGTAAGCAGCGATACTTCACAATATCACCTAAAAAAATTGGAATAAAAGACTCTTTAGGTCACCAAAATACATTACATAATTATTTCAACAACTTTTATTCTATATATATATATATATATATATATATATATATATATATATATATATATATATATATATATATATATATATATATATATATTTTTTTTTTTTTTTTTTTTTTTTTTTTTTTTTTAAAATTTTTTCCTTTTTTTTATTTTTTTTTTTTTT
>NW_015113515.1:103547-193137 GCF_001443285.1 Poecilia latipinna | reverse complement strand
TATATATATATATATATATATATATATATATATTTTTTTTTTTTTTTTTAAAGTACCTTGAACCTTTGCACTTATTGCTGATTTTCAGATTTTTTTTATTAGTGAAACAGGAAACAATAGAAAGATATTTTAAATAAACCATTCAGAAAAGCAATAAATAAATAAATACCCGGAATAAAAACAGAAGAAGAATTTATTTATTCCATGCTCAAGCATGGAAGGATTTGAGACTATAATTTCTACACACAGATCTACATGTCCACATATACTAAGACAAAGTTTTAAAACGGCTTTTGTAGGTTCCTGGAAACATTTTTAGATTTTATTTTGCTCAATGACAGAAGTGACATTTAGCTTGATGTGAATTACATTTTTGCATCTCTTCAAATTATTAGGGCTGTAGTGATACAGTAATCTTACGATATGATACGATACACTGTATTCTGTTCACGATATGATATATATTGCGATATTCATCAAACGATACAATTCAATACACTTTTGCGATTTTCTGAAAGATTTTAGAGGGACAGAGTGATTTTGGTGATATTTTGTGACTGTTATAGAGTTGGATTGAATTAATTTAACTGAAAACTGATTAAAACACCAACCTGGCTCTGGTTGGACATGGACACAGACTTAAAGTCGACAGCTGGACAAAAAGAATCAAAGACGTAGTGAGAAAACATGTTTCTTTTAATTGAAACAGTACAAACTGTAGCTTACATGGATTTATAAAGTAAATAAAGTGCACCAAGTACCTGCTCTGAATAGTTTGATACCTTTTTAACCTTGACACTTAACATCTGAAGGAATCACTCTAAGCCTGATGACCTAATCACTCTCCCGGCGAAGCAAGCAGTGAGTGAGCAAGGTGACAGTTGGATGTTACGATACTTGCGGATGAATATCGATTTTATATCGATATATATCGCGGTATCGATATTATCCTACAGCCCTACAAATTATGTTTAAAATTTCAAATTGATCAATTCTTCTTTCTTATTTTCCTTCTCATTGATGATGCCTTTTAACTTCGAGAGGTCAGCTCGACAGGTTTGAATTCTCAAAGCCTTCCAGCAGATTCAATTCTATATATATTTCAAACCTTTTTGATGAGACTCAGACCACAAGGCAGACAGACACAAAGCTTAAAACTTTATTTGAACTAAACAAACACTAACACTCAGTTTAGCCCTGAGCTTACTTAAAGATTTATACTTTTAGAACATCAAAGAAAAAAACCTTGTGCCTGCTTAGCGCTGTTTGACGTGCATAAACCATCATCTCATCTAAAGTTTTGCACAACTTCCCTGTTTCTAGGTCCAGAGCATGTCCCCAACATGGCAACTACTGACTTAATGCTTTCCTGTTCTGTTCCTCCTTCAGCCCAAAGTGGAGGTTTGAAAATAACTATTTGTGTAACTGTAGGCCCAAGACAAACTGGGAACATGCAATTCTCCATCATGTTAAAATGTGAGATCCTGGACACAAATGCAAACTGACTCTGATGCCTCAGGAGATACTGAAAGTGGAAGAAAGATTACATGTCAAGCTTTTCAACATATCCAACTTTAAAAATGTACTTTAGTATGAATGTTACTTTTACATTTTAGAATAAGATAGAAGAAAAAGCCAAAGTCTTGTTGGAGCCAAGTGACTCATTTCCATAGTATGGGAAAAATCTGTAGCACTAAAATAGAATGAATAATTTGCAGTCTGTTGAAAGAGCCTAAAGAAGAAGAAACAAGTACATTCTTCTATAAATCTTGTATAAATCGCTTTGAGAAATTCTATGGAGAAATTCCATAAAAACAGCTAACTGTTCAAACCTCATCCTATTACATCTACTATATTTAAAAACCTCACTTGTTTCTATTAGTTGTGGATATAGTTACCAAGAGCCATTCTGAAGTAGCCCTATATGCAGCTGGAATTGAATTCCTACTTTGATTGAATATGATTTCATCCGGCAACACAGACAATATTGAATTTCTCTCTCTCCCCCTTTCTCGCTCACTTAAAATACATATAACTATATATTCTTTCTTATACTGTAAGTGAAAACCATCTTAGCACTACTGTATGAGAAGGTAGCACTTATAGTTTACCATGTCTCCGCTACCAGGGGTGCAGAACCAATATTTTATTAATCAAATAATCTACTGATTATTTTGACGATTAATCGAGTAATTGAATAAAAAACTGGACAAAATAAAATGGTAACAGCAGTATTAATAGTGGAGATCAATACAGGTTCTAATTTTCATATCTGTGCATCCTTAACAATTACTTTCCTGTATCTTAAAAAAAAAATTCTGTAACAGCTCAGGTTTTACGTCAACCTGAACAAAAATTACACAAATCTGAAATTATACTCAATTTAATAATACAAATAATAAACCAGCAGGTTCACAAAGACACTTCAAAAAAATGTTCATATTCCAGTTTTAGTTCATCTTCAGCCAATTTCTAGATCAACTCCACTCATACAAAATCTAGAATTTATTTAGATTTTGTAAAACTAAAGATGTTGCATTAAGCAAATCCCTGGTTCAGAGACTGTCTGAGCTTCTCAAAGCAATATTATGTCTTAAATTTATGTGATGTTCGTGTGAGAGTGAAATAAAACTGAAAAAACAGGGGAACTGCTGGGAAAAAAAACCCAAAAAAACTTTTCAGTCTTTTAGTTTTCGAAATGTGACCGTTGGGGTGTTGACCTGACCTCAGCCATCTCAACAGTCGATTGCTGGGCTGTCAAATGTCTTTTTTTAATGCTTAGAGCTTTAAGACTTAGCCTCCTGAAGTAAATGTCCAGCAGGTTGGGAGGTTGTGTCCAGGCGGCATGTTAGGCTAAACTCACCGTAGGGCGTCGGGTCATGGAAAGAGCAATTCAGACACAGAAAGCCAGTAGCTCAGCAGGCAGATTTGTCTTTTAATCAGAAGGTTGATAGAGTTCAACTTCCTAAGGTTATGTGCAAATGTTTCGTTAAGTTTAATAAATCCAAAACTGTTCACAATGGGCCTTTCACTTTGCCTTAAATCAAAGTAATGATTACTGTTCAAAATTTTAAACCCATGTTGGGTTCTCACAACGAAATAAAAACATTTCATTGGTCACTGGGAATGTAAATACATTTTATGTAGGCCAGGAGAACAGCAGAGAATTAAACAGAGCTGACAAATGCTAATTGGCAAATGATGTTATTATTATCTAAACAATATTTTGAGCTGTATTTGTTAAAAATGAGGGAGTTACTAGTTCATGTTAGTACTGTAATTAACTCTCAACATGAATAAATTCAGCTTGGTTCAAAGTGAACTGGCAGATCACTGATAGGAATCTTGTTCTTTAGCAGAAAAAAAAAACAGTATTAATGCTTTTCAGCTTCTTAGCATGAATTAAATATATTTTCATCAGCTGAGCGAGCATTCACTCTTGTACCAGCAAGGCTTAGATGCAGGTTACAAAATGCTGTGTGGTCCTTTCAAACAGATTCTTACTCCAATGCAGTTTAACCACCTTCATGTTTACTGAGGAGCTAATTTAGCAAAACTTGACTTGTGGATTACACCAAATTGTATCTTCAGACTATTTGGTGCAACACTTGGTCTCCTTCGTGGTGATGATTCTGATCAAAGCTCTCTAAATAATTAGGTAAGAAAAATAGTGGTCTGGTGTGTATTACAAAATAACTGCATTTCCTCCTCTGAGGGTAAAAATAAAGAAAAATCTAAGACGACGGTGAGTTTCATTCTTCTAAATATGCCAGTCTAAATGAGGAATGCCTCTGCATCTTCTCAAACTGAGAAGCCACAGAGCCAGATGGACACTTTGGATTAAATGTGGAATAGTTAAAAAATAAAAAATAAAAGTAAGAAAACAATTGTCAAGTACCATGATTATTTTTTATAACAAGTCTGCAGAAAATGAGTCACAACAAGCCCGATTGTGTACAATATTTGGTCGTTATCTCGTTGTGCACCAGATCAAATAAAGCTGATAAAAGTGATTTAATCTGAAAAGTGACCAGCACAATTTAATTTACAATTCTTAAGAATTCTAATCTAATCTTTTACATGATCAGGTCAAATAAGAGCAAAACAAGTTTTTCTTGTAAATCCTGAATACAAAAGAAACACCTTTAAGGACTACTACCTATGTGAAAGTCCTCGTCTTCGTAGATCATCTCTGCATTGTCCACAATAGGAGGAGGTGGGCATTTCTTCAGACGATAAGCTGGGGGGGGAAATAGGTAGAAAAAAACCTTATGCCCAGATTACAGAGCAACAAAATGTGCAACATTATTGTGCATATGTTTCTTTGATAAAGTGTGGGAAATTTTGTGTATTCCCTGCAAAAGATTATTATTTTTATTCATGTGTTTTTATTTTCCTAATGCTGTCGTCATAGACACCACAAAGATCCCAAAGCAGCACTGTTCTTATAGACAGTTGATCTCGTTCAATATTTAGTTTAAGGTTAGGTTTATCACAGCATACAGTCACAAAATTATTATTTAGGGGATATATGTAAAACAATTTATCAACATATTAACAATAACATAACTTATCTTACTGCTCACGTAGTCAGAATAAAGTGTTTAAATAAATATTTAAAATAATCTGCCCAACATAACAACAGATGGTGTTGATGCAGAACATAATCTCAATTGAAAACCGATCAAGAGAGTTTACAGCCTTCCTCAAAGCTTGGAGCAGAACATTTGACTGAATCTGTGCCTCTAAAATAACATGATTTAAAATGGTGATTTTTAAACAGCAACAACAGATAAATTCTACAGGGACTATAACGAAAACCAATAAATCTGGCTTTATCAAGTTCAATGCTTTGACAGTTGAGTAGACAGCTTTGGCAGACAGGCAGGCAGATAGACGGAAACATGAAAATAAAACTTAATATAAAAAATGTAGCAGAATTGAGTTACCATGGAAGTTGAGGATAAAGAATCCTCCAGTAGAGAAGTCAGAATGAAAGCGAACCAGGACCTTCGAGCTGGAACTGTAGGCCGACTCTAATGCTGTGTTACCACTGAAGACTCCCAGCTGGGGACTAGATGTATCAGGCCCATCCCTTAAAAACGAGACGGATGAAAAACTGATTACACTCAAACTGGGAGAGAACAAATCTGAAACGTTAAAATGAATTAAATGAATTGTAAATGTCGATAGGTAATCAGGACTTGAAATTGAAGGCAATGAAGAAATGACAAGAGGAAAAGAAAATGAGGAGGACCCAATGGTTGAAGGGGAGAGAGTCGGCCAGAAAGACTGGTGCTTCTGCAGCTGCTGCTTGGAAACGCCAACCCAGAAGATGAGGATGTGCTGCAAAGAGCTCTTGTTTCTAACTCAAGCTGTTTACGGTAAGCATCGGGATCAAAATATTTTCTCAAATATATTAGAAGGGTGTGTTACAAAGACTTAAGGATGCTTCATTGTCACTTTAAGCATCCATTAATTATCTTCCAAATTGTTTTGATTCTGCATTAGCTCCTGCTAATGGTTTTAGCTCCTGCTAATAGCAAACTGTTTAGTTGTTTCAGTGTACCTGAAAACGTCGAGGAAGTGTAGCATCTGAAAACAAGTTACATTTAAAGTCTCGCTCTAACCTGGTTTCATCTAATTATCTTTTCAAAATTTAAAGATATTGTGTTTTCTCAGTATTGTTATTAAATCCCTAAGTTTCTTAAGTTATCTCAGTGTTATTCTATATACCCAACCTTATCTGTAACGTATTTAAAAACTTTGCTTCTGACATGAATTGCTCCTGACAAGTATAGAATTCAAAGAACAAAACAAAATACAAGTTATGTTAATGTTTGCCTGGAGATTAAGGGCAAAGAAGAGGGATCAGTGTGAACTTCTTGTTATATGCTTCATTGTTTGACGGATTTAATTAGAGCATTAGAGATAAACAAAACAGTCAGCGTTAGTAAAACAAAACTTTGAAAAATCCGCACGCTTGTTAACAAAGAAGAAAGGAAGAATCTTTCAGCGCTTCCTGTATTTTTTCATCAATCCTTTAAACCAATTTCAAACAAATTTATTGAACAAAGCGCACAGATTAAAGGCTTTACTTCACTCATTAAATATTGAATGTTGCTGAAAGGTTACATTTCCTATGGTTTCTAAATGACCAGTTTTAGCCTTTAATGAACATGCCATTGGATTAAACAAGGGTTTTAAAATTTTAATTCAAGAGGAGGGCCTGGGATCTCTTGCCTCCTCAATAATTCAAACTTCTGAAGGTGTTGGAGCTCATTTAACATTATAAAATTCTGCTACTTAGTTGCTTTAAAGGAAAGTAAAGTCAACATTCTGTGGTTTTATTTTGCACCTACATAACTAAACAAACTGAATTTATTCTTATAAATCAAAGAAAAAAATATATAAACACATACACACACGCACGCACACACACACACACACATACACACACACACACACACATATATATATATATATATATATATATAAGGGTTATCAAGATGCAGCATAAAACAAAGATTTAATCTTTGTTTTGCAGAGAATATAGTGGAATCTTAAAGCATCCATCATGAAGATTTATATAATTTTGCAAATCCAAATCTGAACTACAATGATAACAGGAAAATGTCACATTATAATTTTATAGAGATTTTGAGAACGTCATTGTTTTGTCTGCCTGTTTTTTTTGTCTTTTTTATGCTACAGAGGGCTTTATTATAATATAATTATGTAATCATTGTATGCCTGAAGAATGCTTTGACTAATACACCATGGATAAAAAAAAAAAACAAAAAAAAACAAAAAACATATGTATATTATCCATATACTTATGGACAATCCTTGACCTTTGACTGTTGTTTTTTTCTTTATACTGTGATCCTGCTGCCTACTGTGCTGTTTCACTGATATTAGGCAAAAGTCCAAATGCAACTGGTTAAAGACCACAGGGACAGTTAGCAGCTCCTCACATCCGGATGCATACGCTGTCACATAACACCCCAGAGAAAACAAGGCAGACACACATCTGTGTTGTGTTAACATGATGTAATAAAGCACAGCCAAATTAAATCCACTATGGAGAAAGAATAATGAAAGTTTAAGCTTGGCGGTTTCACTAAATTTGTTGAAAGAATGTGTTTAGTTAAAATCATAATGAAAATCTTTGAATGCATAAGCAGATTTCATTTTATGTAACCCACTGAGCCGGTTTATTTCAGAAAATAATCATTTAAACTTATGTTTTTAAAATTCTAACACACCGTTTTTGGACCATCCCTAATATATTTTGATATAAAATAATTAAAAGATTTAAAATGAAAATGCTCATATATTCCATACTTTCCTGCCAAACTTTCAGTGTCTGTATCTTTAAGTACCCGTAATCAGAAAGCTTTCCAAAAACTATCAAATCATGACACAGCACCATTCCAAATCTCAATATCCGAGTTAGATGTGTTTTACTTCTCTGCTTTTATGATGCATTTAATGAAACCAATCCCCATAGCAGAAACTATGTTTATTAGAAAATATTCTGTCTGTGCACATCATCTAAATCGAAATTCTGCGTGCCAACCTTCCACATGAAAAGCACATTTATGTTTGTCAAGATCAATTACTCAAATTGAAAATAAAGGCAGTAGGTAACTGATTGTAATATTAGGTATCTTTGCCAGCTGATTCTGTTTACATAAAAATAATTGCAAATGCAGGGAGCCTTTGCGCCAGGACCTCTAAATCTGTCTAAAACCTTGGAAGGTAGATGGTGATGGTATTCCACTGGGTCTGCGAAAAGCTCTCCTCTCTCAAGTGTCAGCCCCCAGTAGCTTCCAAATATATTCATGAAATACAGCAGGACTGAGCCATCATGTGTGTACTCATCCCACATTACCGAGCTCTTTTGGTGGCGTCCACATATGGATGCAATTTCGTAATTTAGTTCCAAATGAAATGTACCAAAAAACACATCAATCATAAAAATCAATTTGCAGCAGCAAAATAACTCAGTGCAGAGCCTCTCCATGGCTAAATGCAAGGCTCTATGAGCTGGACAGATTGAAAAACCAGAAGCCACAAAGTGTGAATTCATTGCTTCCCCCTTCGCCTGCAGCTACTTACTCCCCAGAGCGCATTGCTTGAACCTGAAAATAAAAAGCCAAGTACCAAGTCACCCATCTAAAAGCAAACTTGCAACACCTGCTCAATCCTAATTTCCTTTCTGATAAATCTGTTGCTCATCTTGATTTTTGATAGGATGCATGATGCACAGCCTAGCCGCTCTGCAATCTTGTCAGATCCAGTTGAGTCCTGTTCGATTTGTGAATCCAGATCTGCCACTCCATTCATTACATTTCCCAAACCCCACTGACTCTCATCATTACTTCCAGAGTTCCCAAATCCTCTGTGGGCCTACATCTGGGCATAGTGCTGACTTAGATTGAATTGGTCAGTGTTCCCATTGTAAATGCATTACTCTCACAGTCCTTGTATTGCACTCTTACCTCCACACTGAATCCCATCTTTATAGCAGTAGAGGTTATATACTGATTGCAGGGTGTACATGTGTCTATGTATTAGGTTTAAGGACATATAACCTCTGCTACAAACATGCATTATATCAATTTAAACAGCATATCATTTTACAATTGTTTGAGACTTAAAAGCAATTCTGGTGCATAGCTTTGTAAAACCAAGACAGCCTCTCAATAACGTATGATGAAATATATTAAAGAAAACCAGAATTAGACATCCTGTGGGGTTAGAAAACACCAAGCCCATCCCACGAATTTAAAAAAATTTAGATTCTATCGGGCGGCATGTCCATTACAGCTGAACAGGGAATGGGTGAATACATCCTAAACAGAACTGTCAGTGATGCAAAAACTGTACGATGAATCCAATATATCCACCCTTTTCTGTAGTGAATACTATGAATGAGTGTGAATTTCCCCAAGACTTACCAGACAGCAATATAATCAGTGACTGGCTCTGTCTGCAGCAAAGTAAAGTTGATGTAAACCCCGTGGCCATGGGGAACGCTGATGAGCCAGCTGCAGTCTTGGGAGTTGGGGTATTCGTTGGGGTACTGAGGTGAATAGATGGTCCCATTCTCAGCTGTCACATTATATCCGCAAGGAGCTGTAAGAAGCAGAATTATGAGACTGTCAGTTTGAAAAGTTGGAAAAAGAACAAAAAGACAGGAGTTACTGTTAAACTGCAGACGGTGAGGCATATGATTAATCTTGAAATCGTTCTTTGTGATTGAGGCATAAGCAACCATTTTCCGTAGTGACTCCAGAACAAAACAGGGAAAATTCAAAGGTTAATTTATGAAATTAAACCATCAAAGTTAAACTCTATTTAGCTCCATACAAATTAGAAATAAAAAATATATATAATTACACCCTTCTTAATCAATGAAATAATGTTAATTGTAATGTTTCCACTAGTACTTTGATGACTTATCTTTAGCAATTAGGTCAAAATAATTCGGGTTGCAAGGCCTTCTGCACCTCAGCATCATCTTCTGCTCCCTACAGCAGATTTTAGACAGGGCTGTGACTGAGCCACTCCAAAACGTTATTATTATTTCCAGTCTGAAGAAACTTATTGGTAAAATAAAAAATAGCTTAAACCTAAATCTGCCAGAGGTATAAATAGGTTTGGGCTTAGTTGTACCATTATCCTCCACTTTGCTTAAGTCGGATTCAATGAGACCTTCACAAGTAAGACATTCAAAGCCTGACAGCCATCAGGATTTCACAACAGGATAGTTCATTGACTGAGCAATGAATGCAGAGAAAATTCCCATATCTGTTTGGTTTGGTTCAGTTAAAATACTCATGGGCTATTTCCAAGACACTGCCCAGGAAGTATGGCAAACCATTTTAACATATTATCATAAATGCCTTTAGGGCTTAATTGGGATGAACTGGGATTCCTGAAGCAACAGAAAGGTACAATGTGGCCAGACACTCAGTAGCTTCAGTGGCTGAAGAAGCCAGAGCTTAGACATGGAAGAAAGGAATGTTCTGGAAAACCTTTTAGCAATTTACAAACAGAAAGCAGCCTAAAATTTGCGAATGCTTTAATATGGGAACTGCTGACTCAGACTGAGAACACTGTCAAATAGTGCAGGAAAACTTTGAGGATCCCTTCAATTTGTTCCACATGCCCTCCTTGGAAGCGGCTGTGCATGAAGGCGCAGGAGACAGTTATTTCATCAGAACAGCCTAAGTCACTGAGGAAGAAACATGTAATGAAATTTGTCTGAGTAAAAGTATTTGAGATGGTTGTAATGTTCAGTTTGGATAGGAAGAATCTCATTCTATCTGAAATGTGAATTTCTACCATAAGGAAATATTTTTTCAGTATTTGGTTTGAAAATACTCCGTCTTTATTAAATGTTAAAACATCTTGCCACAAGCGAGATGTTGAGCTATTTTAAGACTCCACGTTTCAGGTAAACCAGGGGTTTCTTGTTTGGTCTGGACCAGAGTCTGGATGAGATTCCAGACATGTGAACAAAGACGACTACCCAAAAAATAAACCAAGCCCCTACAAAACGGACCACACAGTGGTCTAAAGTGAAAGGAACCTCTGAAATTACATTGTTGTAGCAACTTTGGCAATAAAGACATGTTCACGTTGAAATGTTGCAAAGAACATATTGAATGAGTTATAGTTTCCTCAAAGATGAATGTGGTGGACACCTGGAGTTTAATTCTCACTTAGAGTTTGATTTAATCCAGTTTTTCTTACCCTCACAACGGGGGAAGGGGTGATTCCATTTCCGATTTATCCCATGGAGGCACGTTAGCACCTTGTGTCCAATCAGAACATAACCAGAGTAGCACTGAAAGGTTATGGATTGTCCAGCACTGTAGTCACTTTTGATAATGTCACCATTTGGGAAAGGAGAAGGATCCTGGCAGTTCTGAAGCTGATAAGCTAAAGATAAAAAAAAGAACATAGAAATAAAAGTTACCACAGAAATAGTAGCAATTGACTTCACATTATTCTTGGCTTTGGTCATCAGAACAGAAATATATGCTACTGCTTAATAAACAGATAGTTGAGGTAAACATACACATATTAGACAATAAGTGCGGAGGGAAACTTTTCTCTCTTATGTGCACATATCTGCATAACATGTCAGCACTTGAAAAGCACACAGAGGAAATGCCAGCGGATGCTAGTCTATTAAAGGCATATTTTTCTCTGCATTGGGTGTCATGGCAAGTGAAGCCTTTCCATTAAATGTGCCTTTCACAGTAAAAGGAGGTGACTGACATTGAAGTCCTTGCTACCACAAAGGGTGACGGAACAAGTGGCACCTAAAAAGCACTTGAAAGAACTCGCACAACTCACACAAGGTCATCTTAAACACAGTCTATAGTGCTGTGCAGTCGTCTGAATCACAGAAAGCATGTTTGGTAAAAGTAGGATCTAAAACTTGGGAAGGATCTGATGACATATTAGAGGATGAAAACATTTTCAGAACAATGTGACATTAAAACAATATCCACAAAGCAGATATCCGAACTATTACGGCTAGGACTTGGAAACTCAAAAGTACAAAATTAATTTTAGAAAAGCAGGAGGCAGAAGTTTGGATGTACTGTATGTAGGCCAGACGAAATGCTTGTGGAAGCAATAGAACTTACAGTTTGGATATTACAACCAACATTTTGGCTTCAACTAACTCCAGGAACAACTTTCATCATTTTTGTGTTGAAAAGTGCACTTATCAGCAGTGCGATGTCAGAGTGCCAACGCCTATAACTAGAATTAGAGCTCCCTTAAGCTTTTATGTGCCACACTTGGGTTCAAATGGTAGCGTATGGGTACATTTTCCCAGTATGTTTACAGTCACATTTTTGGCTTGAGCACTTATCCAGCTCCGGTTGCACAGGTGTGCACACAGATATGCAGTTTCACGACCTCTTAAGCTTTAAACACCTGAGATTGCATGTGATGCAGAATGGCACTGGAATGAAGGTACACTCTGCTTGGGTTGTAATCACGAGGTTCTGTGTGTGCTGTAGCCTCCTGCCAAAGAATATTGCTGTCAGGTGTCATTGGGTGTTACTCATTGTGCGGAAGGATTTTGGCATCCCTCAAACATAAAAGTAGGAGGAGGGTGACAGGTGTTACAGTATTAGGGGACTTTCTGTTGCAGAGAAGAAGAAAGAAATTAAGATGTGTACATAAATGTGCATTAGCTTATGTGTAAGTAAGCCTTGTTCTACTTATCCTGGCATACAGGCCCATAATGCATCTCTCGTGTCTTTGAAGTGAAACACTCAGGGCTACAAGTAAAGCCTGCTGGACATGATGCCAGTCTCTCACAGGGGTTTACTGGCAATCCATCTTTTTTAATGATGAACGAAAAGCCACAAGGTTTTTAAAGTCTTTAGCATGACTCATCCAGGGATCAAAGCTCGAAACCTCGTAGCAATATGTTTTTTCATCCCATAAATCATTTCTTTGAGTTGCCAGGCTTTGTAATTTGGCCGCCAGGTTAGGGGTTCTTAATTTATTCTAAGCCTTTAAGAAGACAATTTTTTCCCCCCTTAATAATTTAGGCAACTACTGTCACCCACTACCTCCCACCAAATGAGAACAACAATAACAGCAGACATGTTTTGCATTCAGTCTTGTACTATCGTCGATGAAGTCAATTTCTTCGGTCAATTTCTGAGGTCGTTTCTCAAAGCATACCTTAAAAATGACTGCAACTTACCCTGGTAGATCAGTCTGAACCCTGGCCTGTTCTCTGAGTGGTCACTGTAGAAGTGGATGATTGTCAGGTGAGTAGTGCTCATCAATGGTGGTGGAATCTGTGAGCCTGTGAATTGACCAATGAGAGCAGAGCTGTGTTGTGGTCCGGCACGGACTTCAAGGAAGTCGTGGTTGTCCTCCGAGGAGAAGTTTTGGAACTGAACATGGGCTCCTAGTAAACAAGCATAAAAGGTTCAAAACCAGCAAAAGAGAAAAAAAACAAAGAAAAAAAAAAAAAATATATATATATATATAAACACTAACAAACAACACAGTACGTGATAACATCAAACAGATTAATACTAATATTTATGCATGAAGTCACAGCCAGGTGACTTATGCTGAAAAGATCTAAAGAAAACACAGTTGTCTCCGATATCTTAAAGATCAATACATATGTTGTATTAAGCCCCTTAACTGTCACCCTCAAAACACTTACATATTGTCAATGGGTCCATCAGGACACCAGTTTCATGATGACACTGGTGCATTTGAAATGACAAATGTTCTCATTTGCAATTTTAATATTTATATATGTGGATAAAGCCTTTTGAATCATTTGGGTAAACATGTACCAAGGTGTCTGTAGTAGCCTGTATGCATGTTTACAATGCAGACAGGTATTGTAAACATATGACACTCGCATATGAAAAATCTGTGGCAGAATTTGCACTAAAAAGAGCAAGTCTACGTGTCCCATACAAGCCAACAAATATACTTAAAATGACATGTTCTTTCGAGAAATGCTCCTTCATCCTTCAATAAAGCCTAACTCACCATATCCAGCTGGCAGGGTGATTTGCCAGGTGCAGTCCAGGTTGCCAGGGTAGTTGCCAGGAAAACCTGGACTGAGGATGACACCACTCATCTCAGATAGGACCCCACCGCAGCGTGCTGGCAATGAGCAAACATAAAACATTGTTTGTAAATGTGAAATATACTCTGGGGATTGTTGCTTTTATCCTTAACGAATGTGAACATGAATGAGCTGCAAAAGGTTTCCAAAGATCTAAAATGTGTGCTGTAAAACTAGAATTAACAAAAAAGTAGGGGCTGTTGAAGCACATTGTTAAATGGATCCTGATATGTGAACAAGTTCAGCGGGAATTGTCTAAAAAGAGCTCCTGAAGCTATTGAATAATTCAATCCTAAACACAAACATGACCTTAACAAAGGTCAGAAACACTAACTTTCCAAAGTGCAAATTCTGTTGGTGTTTGCACCATCTTACACCATTATTTGACTGATGGCTGAACTCACATCAGTGGAGAAACTTCTAGGTTTCAAAAACTTTATTGTAAACTTTAAAAATATACAAATGGAATATGAAAAAATATTTCATCCATACACCTCAGAAAGATGAGTAATACAATTTTTTTAAGCAGATCCACAGGGGGCATTCATTCGTCTTGCAGTTGTTTATTTTTCTTTCTATTGTGTGGATGTACAAAAGTTTTAGATTTACCTCTCAGTTCTAGCACATTGCCATGTAATATTCTGTAACGTTTGTGCCTGCAGGACATCATTTCCTTCCCAGTACAGAAATAATTAATAAAACAATGAAGCCCACAATAAAATGTGTTTGTTTTTGTCTGGGCAATACCTATGCAAAGAGGTGGTGGGTAGTTCCACCGACGCACAGTCCCAGGCATGCATGAGATGTGTGAATGACCCTGAAAAAGATAATCCAGTGTCTTAGATTCATTACATAAAAATACTGTGAAAGATGTATTTTTAACATTAATACATTCATTTTGTACTCTAGGAAAACATAAATAGAGTTGAAAGATGATATTTAGATACAATGTTTTTTGTTTTTTTTTTTTTTTTTCAATGCTAGAATAATGACAGAGTTATTCCCCAGGGTTCTCAGTATACTTTGCTGAAATTTGGGGCCAATTTCTTCTGACAGAGCTGGTGTAGCCGAGTCAGGTTTGTACCTTTTTAGCTCTGTCAAAATTTGTTCTAAGTGACTGAGATCATGGCTTTTATGATGGTCACCCTGAAACAGCCCTTAACGTTATAAAGCTATTTTATAACTCATTTTATGGTATTCCTAGAATGACTATCCAGACAGAAGACTCATACTACATGTGCCCAAGCATTATTTATCCTGGCTGATGTTCTGAGATGATCCTTTAAAATGTGAGTGTATTGTTCTTTCCTGCCACACACTTACCTCAGTTTTTGGACTATTGGCTTTTTCTTTGCTGAATTATATTTAATTTAAAGTTGGCAGAGTGCTTGTTTAACTGTGGATAAAGCTACCTTGTCAGCTTCAGTTAGAATTTTCACACTGTCTTTTTTACTGCTGTTCTGGGTTTCTGCATAAACAGCATAGGAAGAGACATCCATCTCTATAAGCACCGTCTGTCTTTCGCACTTCCTGAATAGCATCGTGGCTGGACATTATGTAAGGCAGGTGTTTCAGGTGTTACCTTAAGTACATTAACATATGGATCTCCCCCAGTCAAGTCAGATGTTGCAAATTAACGTCTTTAAAAGAAATTTCTCTCTCATCATAATTTTAAAATGCATCTTTTTAAACTGCGTTTAAATTTTTTAGACATGAAATTGTATTTAAAAAAAAACAAACTCTATTTATACAGGTTTTTTTAGCATGTATATGTATTTGTTTCAAAGAGGGGCATTTCACATTGAACCAGCATTGTTTTAATGCAGTTGTTCATTGTTGCTGACCACTTTTCACTCATGACTCATGATTACAGTGTGGAGAACAATGTGCTTTTAACAAAGCTGTGTAGTTTAAAGAACACAATAACTGATGCATATCATAAACATCACAGGATTGCTGAGTATGTTGAGTGATTATTACCTGTAGTGTGTAACCAGGTTCACAAATGAAGGCCACCACCTCATTCACCATGTATCTGTCTCCTGTTTTTATGCCGTTTGCTGGGATCATTGGTTCAGGACAAGTGGTCAGCCCAACCGCTGCAACAAAGAAGAAAAACAAACAAAAAACAAAACAGTTTTTTTTATTCCCCCAAAAACATATTTTGATGCAAGTTGGGTTTTTTTCCTGAACATTGCTAAGCACCTGGGTTAGAAACCACTGACCTGAAAAAGTAAATGTGATATGATCGTTAATTCTTAAAATTTTATGCAGAAAAATCTCACTTCCACAAAAATTTTAAAACTTCCCATCCAAAATGTTTTTAAACCTACATTTTAGCATCAAATAAATAATTTATTATGTGTAAAAACAGCAGGAAATCTCTTCTATTTCGCTTTTCTCCATTCATAGGAATTTGACCTTTTCTCAAGACTTTAATTATTTGTAGCACACTTCTTACTAGCTTACATATGTATACAACATTTATTTATTATACCACACAAGTTTATTCCATCTTTTAAAAAAAAAGAAATGAGAAAGTTGTATTTATTATTTTTGAACAAATTCCCGAGCATAGATTGACAACATTTTAGATTTGATAAGTACTTGAACAAAGAAAAGTTTTAGAAGATAATAACCTGGCAGTGGATTTGTATTCCCAGCACAAAATAGGTTAAACACATCTCTAATAAGTTTGACTGCTGCAGACCCTGAGACCAGTAGAAGTGCATCTGCACATTAGTGTGCGGGTGCGTTTGTTTGTGCATGGGGAAACATCCGCAGGAGACTGCCCTAGAGCTGTTACCATAGCAGCACATGGGTGGAAGATAGGGAGGAAGGAGGAAAGGAAAGAAGGAAGGAATCAAGAGAGGGAAGGAGGGAAAGACGAGGGACTGCTTGTGCGTGAAATGCTTGTGTCACTGGTCATGTTGGTTCATTATCTACATTCCTACCATCAAAAGGAAGTGATCCAACTGTGCCCATACACACAAAGATTCAGGCGTGCACATCCAGGTGGCCCGTAGCACCTCTGAATGACATTTGTGAGTCTGCGTGGATGAGTGAGTTTTACATGAGTCTGCTTGCTAAGGGGGAATGAGGGAGACTTGGAATTTTTAAAAGGGACTATAAGTGGGAAAGCTGTGTGAGGCTTAACATGCATACACACACGCAAACAAACACAGTCAATGTATTATTAGGCAGAGCATCAGTGGGCTGTCATGACAACTGATCAATGAAACTATTCCATTTGGCTGACCATCTTTCTCTCTCTTCTGCCAACACACAGTAAGTCCTGACTATGTGAGGCTGGTCATGCCCAGTAAACTACTGACAGCACCACAAAACATCCCACCAGGGCTGCTCGACTCCTGCTGGACATCGTCAGCAGTTAAGGCTAACTGACTGGATTTACCACACTTCCATTTTAGCTTACGAGAGGACAGACAAGCTAGAGAGACATTTCCCCTCATCCTTAGATGATCAGCGTAAAATGTGATGAAGAATCACTGCCAGAATCATTCACATGTCTCATGGTAGAACATCTAAAACGATCTGCGCCGCAGAAAGAACACAATGTAGCACGCTAACTGTGAACTATCATCTCAAAACAGCTAAAAGTTGACTAATCTCTGAAAATGAGTTTTATGAGAAAAACAAGTTCAATTTGCTGATGAAGAGCTCTGTATAGAATCTCTTCAACATGTCAGAACTTGCATTTTGCGGTTGTTGAAGTCATCATTTTCAGAAAAAGTAACACCTGCTAGCCTTCAAGAAACAACTGATGACTGTATTGTAGTTATATTGTATGTAGCTGCTGCAATGTAACAGTTGTAGCTACTTCTACCTTTCGCTTGCCTTAGTTTAGTTTTCAACTATACACAACCATAGTCGGAAATTATATGTATAAGATATGGGTGTGGATAGGTTAGCCCAAGATTACTGATATCCATGGCAAATGTAGATTTAAAGTTAAATTTCCCCAACAGCTGCGCGTGCCTCGTTTAAATACAGATGGGAACACAAAGTGATTTCTTCTCAAACATGAGCAACATATTTTTTACATTTCTAAAACAAACTGTACTGAAGTGTTTATATTGTTTCATAATCTGTCTTTCTAGGTATTGGCATCAGAAACTAATAATCGTGTTGCTGTAGCTGAAGCTCCAGAGTAAAGATTAAATTGGCTCTTTGAACAACAAGCTATGTAGTCACAAGAGGGTGGCACTGTGGTTTAAAGTAGTTCACTGTGAGACATTTTGAAAGAAATGTGTGCAGCAATTATTTCACTCACCCTGGAAAGTTTACATGTGAAAGCAAGAGCTACCTTTTATTTGTTAAGAGATAACAAGAAGAATACCTTTGTTTTGAATACTTTCATCAGGCAGACAAACTCTTCTGAGTCATTAACAGTGAGGAGGTTATTCGCTTTCTAGCATTTTTATTTAGAGAAGAAAAACTCACTCAGATTCTTCCCACTTCTGTTGATAACATAACTTTAAAAATGACTATATAAAGTTAGCAGACCTTCTTGACTGTTCAAAAATAAAACTTTTTACCATCCATTTCGGATCCAAATTAATTTACATTTAAATGGAGCATGCAACTCTTCTTAGAACCTAAAGAGTTTGCAAAGAATCAAAGACCCAGGAATCTTAACCAGTAAAGGCCTACATTTATTTACTTTGACTTTCGCCTATTAACACCCAATATTTACATTGAAAAAGTGTGGTGTGCATGTGTACAACCCTCTGAATCCATACTTTTTTGAAACACGTTATGATGCAATTAGAGCTAAACATGTCTTCGGGTGAGTTTCTTCTAGCTTCGGGCATCGAGGCACTGAATGTTTTCTTCTTCGTAAAACAGCTAAACCTCAGTCAGGGTATGTAGTTTGGTATGTTGTTCAATAACTCCTTACTTCAAAACTTCAAGATCTAGCCAGTGTGTTCCTTGATCTTCATGATGCCTTTTGTTAACTAATTATTTCTATCAAACCTCTGAGGGCCACGTAGAATAAATTACACACAGGTAAACTCTTTTTAACATTTAGTTTTGAGAATGATTGATTGCAATTTTATTTAAGGGCATTAGAGTAAAAGGAGATAAATAAAATTGCACATCACACTATTTAATGTTTTATTTTGTGACATTTAGCTTCACACGTTTTGACATCTATCACATTAGTTTTTGTTAAGTGCTCTGAAGTTTGCAGCCTTACGACGTGTAAAAGTTTCCATGGATGTCAGTTGTGGAGATGCTGGGCAGTAAGCCACAATACATTTAGGACTAGAATAAATTAGCATGTCTCTTGAGTCATGCTGCTACAGGTGAGGAATGTAACATCCTGTTATTACAATCTGTACTCCACAATACATATACATCATAAGTTCAGTCATTAGCATTTTCTTTGTTTTATGGCTGATGACTGGGTCTACCTTTCCTCTCATCTAAAACGCGTAACTAATTTAAGGCAGATGAACAACATTCCTGAGTCTTGTTCTTTTGCCGGTTTCTACTAAAATTATCTGCCTTTCTGTTGTTGATATTGACCAACATTGGAGACAGTATTAACTGTATCATCAACAACAAGCCGGTAAGCCTGGCTGGTTAAAATCATCCCTATTCTCGATTAAAAAAAAACTATTTCAAACCAATAAACAGGAAGAGCTGCCGTAACTCAAGGACTTAAAGCCCTTGAGCTCTAATTGTGGGTCTGGTAATAAAACCTAAGCTAGAAAGCTTGGAACAATGCCATTCAGAACTACAGCGAAGCAAAAATATAGGGAAAAATAAAAACACAGTCTTCCAGGTTTTCATTCCTAGTAATGGCATGTCAACTCACACAGAGATGCCAAAAACACTGATGCGAATGTGTGCACTCACCTATAAATCTGAACACCACGAAATGCTCATTCATACACACTAAAACTCTCACATATTCTCATAGAAGGGGACATGTTCATTGATCTAGAAGTGATTCTAAGCTAAAACAAGTACAAAGGACTGAAAAGCACAGCTATGCCCTGACAGGTGTGTAAATGCATGACGGTAATGCCCGTGTCCATACCTGTTTGGTCTGCATAGTTGTGTACCTATGTGCCTTCGCATTCACTGGATTTATGTGCATGCCTGACACAGGCAAAGGAAGTCTGTGTTTGCGTCTGAGCCTACATGAATTTGTGTGCGTCCCTCCAGGTGAGCGTTGTGTGAGTGTGTGTGTGTGTGTGTGTGTGTGTGTGTGTGTGTGTGTGCGTGTGTGTGTGCTAGAACCCGGCGCTCAGCATGTGTGTGTGCTCTCGGGCAATACCAGTTCAGGTCACTGACTCTTGTTATTTGATGTTGGAGCTTTGGCAGCAGTATTGTGTGTTTGTGTGCATTTCTAGTTAGATAGAACACAATTTTATAGTTCCTTTGAAGTTTTATATCATCAAGCATTTCCTTTTTGAAGCCAATCCATCTCCATTAGCTTACTCTTATATTCCAGGTGAAAGCCTGCTGCTACCACACTGATGTCACTCTGAAAGTGCAGGAGTAGCTGATTGGATGTTGAGTTCAGTAGAGCAGGAGCTGTTGTTCCTACACGACACATACACAGACACACACACACACACACAAAAAAAACATTACAATATTGTACACGGTAGGTCTGTCAGTGTTATTTAGCATGCTAGTATTGCTTTGAAGTCAAACTTACAATAATAAAAGCTTGTCTCAAAAATCATCTTAAAATCCAATTAGGGATTCTTAGTTTTCATAGAAATGCACAAGCTGTTTACGTTGTATCAAAATCCAGTCTAGAAGGCAGTGAAGGGTCACGAGCCTAAATACATTTCAGAGTTTGTTGCTGAAGTATGAACATCCCTCAGGTAAGGAGAGACCTATTCTTTTTGTGTTTCAAGGATGAGAACTCAACAAGGAATGACCAAAAAAGGCCAAAGATTATTAGAATGATTATTTTTATTCTATCATATTTTATTTTTTTTCATTTGCTTAAATTTTGCAATACTAGTATGCCTTTCTTTTATTCTTTTATTGTGTCATAATTGTATATTTTTATGTGATGCTTCTCTCTTTGTTTCTGTATTTCTTTCCTTTTGTTTTTCTGGTAAATAACTTGAATTACCCCATTTGTGAAGGTGCTGCACAAACAAACTTCCTGGCTTTTCTCAAAATAGACAGTTAACAGTCACCTCAGATTTAAAACATTGCCCTTTCGAAATAATTGTACAGTGTTTCTCATTCGACCATGTAAATTGGCCTTTTTAAATGTGTGACTCATGAGGCTGTAAGCATAAAGAAACTCGACACATTTTTAAACATCAAGGGAAATCTTATCTATAAATTAATGTGTGCTATTTTTGATGTGCTCCTTTTTTGCATAACTTGTGCATTTATTAAGAAAAAAGAAGAAAATTATAAATACTTTCAAAAGTGTAATTTGATGATCAAAGTGTAACACTCTGTTCACATTCTGAGAACCCTCAAGAGACAAATACAGAAAATATTGGGTGAATTTATCAAAGGGCAGGACAGGTATTTCAGATGAAGCAGCTCTGATCATTCAGTATCCCAAGATAAGGAAATCTTCATCGGTGTAGACAAAGTGCTTGCACAGCACAGCAGGAGAGTGTATAATATCCTCGGCTCATCACTGTGACATTTTCATTCATGGTGTCTCATTATGTGAGACAGACGTTACAAAAAAGACAAATCTGGCTGTTATACAAAAACATTTTAGCTGCAAAACTAAAGCCCCAACCAATGTTTTCAGGATAAAACTGCTTTACTACAAATGATAACATATAAACTCGGTTTATTCCAAACACTTGATTGTGGGGAATAAACTCATTTTTTCTATTTCTACTAATAGTGTGATAATATGACATTATACTATTCATGTGGCAAAAGTCAATGAAACTTGTGCACAGTCTGCAGTCTATGCTTAAATTTGAAACACACAAAAAAAAAAGCTGCAAAAGCTGCACAGAATTTCTCTGTCTGTGGCCAAAAAGCATTTTAAAGAGAAGCAGTTTTATCTGCCTGACTAAAGGTGCTCAATGGTCAGCATTAGATCACCATGGTTGTAGTGGCCAGCTCCCAGGTGTATCCTTTATAAAAGGGTACAGTTATATATTAAATTTGTGAGTGTGTGTGTGTTTGTGTTGCCCTATATGTGGCATGTCTTATGTGAGGTAGCTGTGAGACAGATATGTGCTTGGGGCAGGGAAGAAGGGAAACTCTACAGGGAAATTGTGAAAGGTTATACTTTATTAGTGACTCTCTTCTTAGTGTCACTCCTTCTCTATCCTTTTTCTCCATTTATGACAATTATTGTTCACTATTTGAGGTTAGAACTACACCAAACATTTAAACATATTTTTACAATGCTAAACAATTATTGTGCATCTCTTTGGTTAAGGAATAATCCTGTGCCATACAGCCTATATATGTATAATTTGTTTTGTATGTCATCTGCAGTTTTATGTTTCTGACCTGTCTGACCGGTCAAGCTGTCATACCTGAAAAGGATCCCAGTTTTGGAGCTGTCATGTCCCCTCCATCATAGATCTCCAGAGAGTCCCAGTTGTGTTCTGTCGCAAACGTTATAACTTGGATCTAACAAGTAAACGACAATAATCACTGAACAAAACGGCTTGCAAGACTACAACAATCCTGTACAACTGGTGCATTAAAGAGCGACAGTCTAACTGCATACATATGTGTGTACCTGTATTCCTGCTCCTTCACTGACATGGATCCTCCACAGACAGTTTAGAGCATTAGGGTACGGCTCAGGATAGCCAGGAGACAATATTGTACCTCGACGTTCAGTCAAATTGCCACTGCAGGGAACTAAAACGGAGGCATAAAATATACATGTTTGGCATAATTTATACACCAAGTAGCTTTTAATTAGGACAGGATGATGGAATATAGCCTAAAATAATAATAATAATAATAAAAAAACAGACGGATGTTTTGAACAGAGCAAGAATACATAAAATTATTTACGTGTTTGCAAAATGCCAGCTCTCAACAGTGAAAGGTTTCACATCGGCATAGATAAAGTTTGCTAGAATTGCAGTGAAAATAAAAACAGTTACTTTTATTGTCTATTGCAATATGATTAACCAAGGCAAAAATAAAGGGAACATTTCACTTTCATTTTGTGTGTGGCTCCAAATCCAGGCCTCCATTGGTTAATAAATTTGATTTCCATTGATGATTTTTGTGTGATTTTGTTGTCAGCACATTCAACTTTGTACAGAACAAAGTATTCAATGAGAATATTTCATTCATTCAGATCTAGGATGTGTTATTTGAGTGTTCCCTTTATTTTTTTGAGCAGTGTATATCTGAGTTTGTCCAAATATTGCTTAGTTTAGTTATGTTCTGTCAGAACATAACTAAAGTTATGTAAAATTCAAAATATTTTAGAACAGAGAGGAAAGTCAAAAAAATTTCTAAGCATAAATTAAATTTGTCTAACAAATTAGCCAACAAATCTTTGAAAAAGGTGTCTGAAATATTTGATTTGCATTTGTTGAAAGCCATATTACTTTTTTGTCTTAGTAGTTTGTTGGTCAAAATTCTCTGATCCCTACAAACTGATGGTCTTTTGTGTAACTTCTGACTTATTTAATCAAAATCCAGTGGCAAGCTTTATTTTGGAGGTGTGTGGATTTGCCAGTTGCAGTCTTAATATTACGCAGGTCTGATCTCCTCACCTATACATGTAGGTGTCGATGAGTTCCACTGTGCGAGGGCACCTGGCACAGCCTGGCATCGGATTGCGCTGGATCCTTTCAAAAGATACCCAGGACTGCACTCGAAACGGACAACGGAGCCGGCTGAGAACTCCGAGCCGATTCGCCTGCCGTACCGAGGCTCTGGCACTGAGCTGCACTGACTGTCACTTGTGCGAGGCACAGCTACAGTGAAGAAATAAGTGCAATTGTATTGAAAGAGAATAATTAAAGCAACAATTAAATTCATTAGTAAAAAGGTTTTCAGACTCGTGATTTTATTTAATATTCTATAAAAGAAACTGAACTTTGGACTTTTAAAAGCTGTAAGCCATGAACCCACAAATTTACGGAGGGTAAAAACTGACATATACATAAAAAATAAAAAAAACTGACGTGTTTTGACATTTTTAAAATAGTTAGTAAAACATGTATTTTCTCAATTATATTTATTTTAGTGAGATGCATCAGTATTTAAGTGAGGAAAACATATTTCAACTAAGAAATAAACAGTAACGAGTTACCTTGGTAGACAAAATGAAAGCCTTTAGCTGACTGGCCGCTCTTGGCATTGAACCGAAGCATGATCTGATTGGATGTTGCCAGCGGCAATGTCTCTCCTGAAATAATTACACACGCACAAACATGATATTCAAGTTAAAGTTAAAAACTGAAACCAGCATCAATGTGTCTTTTAAACATTAGTTTTAAGAGAAATGTTACACGTAAAAAAATGTAATAAATCAAGTAATACAACGGTTTCATATAAACATCCATGCACACAGAACAACAGTGGTTCACTGTTTAACACTAAGTACTTACCCAACTGTCTAACACTTAACTACACTGGTTTCTTCTGATTATTTTTCAGCAAATATCACTTTATATTTCCCTTTTATGGTTGAATATGAACACTGCACATCATTTAACAGACACACACAGATTTAAAGGGAAAAAAACCCACAAAGACAGACAGAGGAAGTAACAGTAATAAATGAGGCAAATATGGCCTGGTGTGGCTGACATTTAGAATCATCATTAGCACTGTCATGATGTGTGCATGTGCGCGTGTGTGTGTGAGAGCGCTTTATAGACATGCTTGTGTGTTAATTTGTTTCCGTGCCAAGATAATCAACCAGTTAGATGGAACAATGCAACACAAAGCTGTTTGCCCCTCTATATGTGTGTGTGTGTGTGTGTGTGTGTGTGTGTGTGTGTAGGTGTATGTAAGAATGATATAGATGACATTATTTTCTATAGCCTGCTGTGTTTGATTGTTTTCCATTCTAAAAACAGAAAACACAAACCACAATGAACTCGGGAATAAGTCACACATCTGAATGCTATTCAAGCTGGCTCTTGTCCTATTTAAACAAAATGTACCTGGAAACATAATGATTTAAATTGCAGCACCATTTCTGAAAGAAAAAACCATGGCATCTACAAGAAAATAAAAAAGGTGTTCATAATTCCACAAGCATGTAGATAAATGTTTTCTAAAGATTATTTGCAATTTATTATTGTTTGCTTCTATGATCAAACTATTTGGCGCCTAAGCAGTTTAAGGAAGGTTTCTGAGCTGGAGTCCAATTTTTTGATGAACACAAAATTGACGTATACACGATCTCCAGAGAGGGAAATCTAATGTCACATTCATGGATATTTCCCTGCAGTGTGCCTGCTAGCAATGACACAGAAACTTATATATGAAGTAAAACTCAAAAGCAATGGCATCACAGTTCGCCATGAGCAATGTTAATCAATATTTCCTCATATTACATTCCTCAAATTTTGTGATATGCATCGATTTTGCAACAGCTGTCAGATTTAATCAATGCACGGTGTGTTACTGTGCAATGATTCAAAGCTCTGCCAAGCTTGGATGACTCAAAGTTGGAGGGTATGCAAACCCAGGGAGGGTTCAGCTCCTGTACTGCAGATCGTGCCGTACCACTGAGACTCTCTGCGCTGCTGATTTCTTCTTGTGAAGACATCCCATAATAAAATTTCACCAAATACATCACTGTCGAATAAATTGCAATAACGACTGGCGTGACCCCGTTCTGCAGCCAAGGAGGCTATTTTTTTCCCCTACACACATTTTCATTAATAACCCTTTTGAAATTTTCTTTAATGTTTTATCCTTTTAATCTTATTGTACATGCGTACAATGGCAATAAACTCAATTCAATTCAATAAAGGTAAGGAGGATTAAAGAAAAAAATAATGCCTTTACGACTATAAAGAGCATGCTAGCAGCTTAACAGTAAGGTTGACAATACTCTGTAAACACACTGAAGTCTCTCACCTGCGTGAGTCAACATATTCTAGTCAACTAGTCAACATATTCACCTGAATGGGATCCAGCCAGGGAGCTGAGCAGTCGAGCATTATCATTGGCTCCATCAAAAAGCTCCACTGAGTCATTCATTGCCGTCTGGAAAACAGCAAACTGACCAAATACCACTGCAAATGTCAGAGAAGAAAATACAGAGAGGAAAAAAACACCTTATTATTACCTTTATTAGTATAAGTTTGAAAGCAACCGTGTTCAGTGTCGATAATGAATCTCTTACCAAACTGTGGGGACACAGTGATGTGATAGGAACACATCTGTCTCATGGTGTAGTTTAAAGGATAGTTTGGGGATAAAACAACACCTTCAGATCCGCTGTAGTGTCCTCCACACGGAGCTGTCCACACAAGGAGAAATAATTTAAGCTGTTAGCAAAATTAACTAAATTTAGAACACTCTAGAGGAACCAATTTGCTTCTATCTTTAAATACATTATCAACAAGTATGACTCTCCTCTTTATGGACATTTTTAGAACGGAGAAGTTGGAAATGATACAATGATTCCAGGTCTCTGAAAGGGACAGTTGAGACAGCCAATTTACCAGTGGTATGCATAATAACAGTGTTATAGACATCAATTCTTCTGCAGTTTATTATATTAGCGTCAGAGCTACCCGATTTCAAAATAAATTTGGGTAGCTCTGATGCTATAATTATTAATAATTAATAATCAGTGGAAATAAAAACACACACTAACATTCCAGCATATAATGAAATGATAGAAAACACACTAAAAACAAAGATACACATTGAATGTGTTGTTCTAGTGAAATCTGAGAACAGTAGTTTTATCCTTTTGTGTAACAGATAATCATGGGGCTATGATATTGCGCATAAAATTTGATCTTGCAGGCCAAGCAGCATTCAACCCGCGAGCTCTGAGCTTTAGATGGCTGTTTTACAAGAATTTGGTTTGTTAAGTTTGATCACTCCATATATCAAAGCATGGATTCGCTTCCACTCACCTGTATGTATAATTGGAATTGCTGCTACAACACTCAATTTGTCATATGATTTATGTGGCAGAGAGAGGACCATAAGATTTATTTCCAAATTTATTAGCTCAATTCTGTATGTCATTTTTGTATTAGTTTCATCTCCCCACTGGCAGGTTTAATCAGATAGCAAAAAGCAAAAGAGAAACACCTCCACCTTGTTTCAGTACTAACACAGTGTTAAACTTTTAACATTCAAACCGCCACGTTAGCTCAAAATGTCTTTTTTCTTGGAAACTTCTCATTATAAACATATGCAGTTATGTGAATTGCAGTGTTTCCAAGAAACAGGGCGCTTGGCTCACAGTGATAAATACAAAGATAATGAAGAGTTAAAAAATAAGTAAATAAGTTACTACTGTCTAAAAACCTCTTTCATCCACTTACAATTGGACAACTGGTCTAGTTATCTCCTTGTAGTTATCAGTGGACATCCTTGTTCTTGTCTCTTTTGCATAAAGCTAACTATACTTGGCTCAAAGGTTGATTAGTGAACAAAAAAAAAAGTTTGTCTTTGGTTATGTAACATAAAATAACATTCAATGTATTGCTATTTGATTTACATTTGTAGTTGGATACAAGGACACAGTCATGAACATTAATATTATTATTATTTTGCATCTTGCAACTCCTTATGTTGATGCTGTGACTTTTAGAAGTAGATTGCAGAGGATTCTGAAATAAAGACATCCTACTAATAGAAATACCACAGCAGCTGACACCAGAAGCATAATTATCTCCACATTATATTAAAAACTTGATTTTGAATTTTGAAAAGCACATTTGCTGCATGTATTTTTTTTTTTTCAAACCCTCTCTAGATGGCTAATTTTTCTGAATAAAAAAAAAATAAAAAAAAACAGCGGCACAAACACTAAGTGACTAAACTTTTGCAACCGGCGCTCGAAAACAGTATGTGATCTGCAGCACAGCAGTGTTGTTTCAAAAAGCCTATTAACGCATTCAGCAACAGCAAGACCTGTGAGAAACAGGCCTGACTCTGGCTCAATTCATCTTTTGCATCCCCGAGAGAGCAAGAACTCTTGTCCATGAACAGTATGTGGGTGTGTGCACACTTATGCTCTTAATAAGGCAGAGGTCACTGACCTTTATGTAAGTGTCTCTGAAAGTGAGTGCACAAAACAGCTGCAAGAAGCCCATCGGTCAATGTCATCTCCCCCAACACACACAACACATTCTCTCCGCACATTTTCATTCCCCTCCTCTTCACCCTCTCTGGCCCTGTACTCATCTCGTCTTGTTGCGGTTGCTACGGCGTGAACCTCTGAGGGTCAGATCTATTATCCACCAACGTCATTAGCTGTGACCCTTAACAGATTTTAATTATCATCGCCTCTGTGCTTGTTGAAAATGAGAGAGCGTACGAGTTCAAAGTTTGATCCTGCTCTAAGACACACGGAACAACACTTTGTGAATTAATCTGCTGCCAAAGTCAGGGGGCTCTAGTGCTGAGATGCGAGGATGTGATCTTTTTGTACAGGATCATAAAGCTTAAATGCTACCAGTTATTAGCTGGAAACATCCCCTTAAACACACCCTTGAGGGTTACTCTTTCAAGTAAATACGTCAGCATTTTGGTCTTGTGAAAACTGAGCATGAAAGGCTCAAAAAGTACACCAGAGAGCCCTCAAGCACTTTCAGTTTTCACAGTAGGGCATTTGTGAGCCCCCGAGGACTTTTCTGTAAGATGTGCCAAAGTCTATGAGACCAGAAGCATACACATTACGACTCGGTCCATTATGTTAGCCAAGATTTGCTCAGGGAAATTGTTCCAAATAGTGAAGTAAAATTTCTTTCAAAACTTCGTTTCCACTTGTCTTGTATAACGTTGTTTCATACCCACCCACTCATCTTACTTCACTCCACTTCTGCTTCTTTCTATTTTCTTCTTGTTTCCTAAAGCTCTATAGTAACAACCCCCTTATTTCCCCCTGACCTTAGGCTGTGATATTGATTGATATTTTGGATTGACTTTTACTGTTCTCTCGTTTTCAAACCCTCGGGTCTAGAGGTCTTGTCTTCATCTACCCACAATCCTCCGGTGGTGCTGCTCTAGGCTCGGGTGTCAGCCTCATTAGAAGCCTCCATGCACAGGCTTTGATCACTCACACCCTCTCCCTCAAACACACACAAATAAATGCAAGAAAAAAAAAAAAAAGCCATACAAGTCAGTCTCCTTCTATCACACAGCCGCATACTTTGATCATCTACACACATACGTGAGACTTCAGCAGTCCTACCTCTCACTACCAATATATCGCATCTTGCTTTTATTTTCTACTGCCCAAATACACACGTGAAAGTATTAACAGATGACTAACAGGTCAGGAAAAAATAAAATTCCAGTATTGTAAACAGTATATTCACGGCATTTATAACAACATTATCTTTTCCTGGAGAATATCAAACTTAAATTTGTGAATAAGCTGTGAGTGGAACTTCTGCACATCATAACCAGTTAGTATAACTTTAATATTACATGTGTAATGATATATTGGCATACAGTCATGGGGGAAAAACTAACATAACCCATGATATAGTAGTTTGTAGAGTCGACCTTAGCAGCAGTAAGTGAATGATTTAATCTTCACTATTGATATATTATGACCCAATGTTGTTGCAGCTCATTGACATTTGTGGCCGTTAAATGCAACACACTCAAGGTCCCATCACAGCACTGGATCGACAGTGAAGTATCTGCAGACTTGCTATGTTCATGGAAATGTTCTCTTTTTAAATGATGATTTCAGACCAAAAGCCAGACATAAATGTTTAGATTGTTTTTTGTTGTTGTTTTATGCAAAGAAGTCTATGGTAAATATGACGCCTTCAAGGTTTTTGGGTAGATCTGCTATTTGGTTTTATCCAAAAACAGCACTGATGTTAAAACTAGGTGGCAGACAGATGAACTCTTAATTCAAACTAATAAGGGGGAAATAAGTCTTAATTTAATGTGATTATAGTTTAATAGACGCTGAGCAATATAAGATAATGCAATAACTTTATATCAATAGCAAGAGCCTCTCTCTCATGTTACACTTTGGATAGCGCTCATAGAAGAGAGAATTTAATGGTTCCTGAATCCAGAAAATTTTATTACAACTTAAATGAATTATCACAGTTCAGTTCTTATAGATAATTCAAATTAAAAATGCAAACTGGCAGGAAACAGGCTTTCAGTGGCCAACTTTTAATCACAAACACACACTTGGTTCTATCTCACTAAATAAACTATGTACATTTTTACGCATAAACATAGTAAGCTTACCAAATCCACTGCTTGCGTTGGTCACCAGAGAACACTGAAATATGATTTTTGTTTTGGGATTTGTTTTCTTGATTTAAAACTTGCATTATTTCCACCTTTGCCTGTTGATCTTGGAACATTACCATTGTCTTTTTATCAGATGAATAATGTAACATCATTGTTGCAAAACACTGTTGTTACAAAGCAACAACATCTTACTTGGATTCACACTGGATGGAAGTCATTTTAATAAATCTTTCAGACCACCTAAAATATGGAAAAAAAATATTTCAACTAATTTGTGTCATAGATATAATTACAATGAGGTAAAAAAAATAAATAAGTGGTGTTCCTAACAAATGTACCCAACTGCCTTTTGGTCTCATAAAACGCCTGTTCAAACCAAACATTTACAGCATATTCAAGTATTTATTAAATGCAAGTGAATAACATTTGTATGGCATGTTAAAATAAGTAATCTAGGTTGAACCGTTTTTTTTATGTCTATTCAGATAACTTGATCTTTATCAGCTTTTAAGCACAGAAATAATATACCCAGACCAATAACAGTTTCAGAAAAAAAGGATTTACTCATTTTAATAGATATACACTGGAATAAGAAGATTTTAGTCATTTCAATTGCAGTGTCAGAGCAGGATCACATCTAAAATCTGCAGGACTCTGGCTCTTGAGGGCTGACGTAGGACACTCCTGATCTGTAAAGACACGTTTGTGGTTTAAAAATTTAAAGTGCCCAACATTTTTTGAGTTTCGTCTTAGGTTAACTAACTTTACACTGACTTTATTGATCATCTGGTGATCATAGTAATATGTATTTCTATCAGTAATGGTTAGCTATCGAGCTTATTGGTGTGCCGTTAATAAGTTGTGACCGACTGAAATTTTGACTGGCTGTATGGAGCTTAGACTTGCGCTTCCGATCCCCAAACTGTTGCTGCAAGCTGTCAGTGAGCGGTGTATGAAGGGTGACAAACAGGATTATCCCAAAAACATGTTTTCCTGATAAGCACAAACTTACTCATTTGTGTCCAAACAGATGAAGTTGTCATGAACCTAGAAATTACTTCTTCCAACCATAAAAACTTGAATTACTAAGGACAAGAAACACTGATTTATGCATTATGAGAAACTATCCATCTGATCATACGTTTTGACAAAAGCATAAATAACTGTTAAATGATTCAGGCTTTAGTTTTTCAAGCAGATGAGTGGTGTACCCTGATTTGTGCTTAACGTGTGCGTGTGTTGGTGAAAGTGTGTGTTTGTGTATGTGCTTATTGCCTCTAGGCGGCACTCTATAATAGTTTCTTACTTTATCTCTTTCTCTGTATCTCTCCTCCTTTCTTGCATGGACCCACACACACATATCAATGCACGCAAACACACACATACACACACACACACACCCCTATCAACAGTCACAGAGAATTCCTTCTTTCTCGCACCAGCTCTTAGTTACCATGGAAACCAATAAAAGAGCGGTTTGAATTGGGAGGTGTTTACATGTGTGTCCGCGCAAGTGTGTGTGTGTGTGTGTGTGTGTGTGTGTGTGTGTGTGTGAGAGTCAAAGCAAGAAAGGGTGAGGAAGCTTGAGAGAAAAGGTGAAAGGAAAATACAGAGTAAATCAGAGACAGACATAGATGGTGGGAGGAAAGTAAAATAAGAGCCAGCAGTTGTTAAGGGGAAGGACAGAGGAAGAGGGAAGAAGTACGCGTTGAGAAGAGGATTAAAAGGAGGAAGAACGAATGTGGAGGGAGTGTAAGTGGAGATGTATTATTTAAAGAGGTCTCACCCCGTCTAATGAGTTTGGTCTAAAAGCCCCGAGAGCTGCCCAAAGATAGAGAGACAGGCAGAGGCTAAGAAACTTCCCTAACTATGCGCAGAGAAAATCCAATGTGGAAATGGAGTCACGGGAGTTGGGGAGCAAAATTACTGAGTATGACAAGACTTTGTTACATTCTTCTGCTTTGACTTTGTGAAGTAGCTTACAGACTTCCTCTCAACCGAAGCAACTATTTTACAATCTATTTATCCATGTGGATGTGCAAGCCACAGAATTACTAAAACTGAAATTAACATGGGTACAAGAAATAGGAAAAAAATGTTTAAGCTCTTTTTCAATGCTGAAATCCTTAAAATTGTGAAATACAGTTAAACTGGTATATTAAATAAGCTTACTTGCTGCTATTTTCCTGAATAGGACTTTTTAATAGTACTGGTTTAGACAGTCCTTTGGCTACAATGCAGCTTACCACAATTAACATATCAATGTGTGTTTGAATGGGTGAACGACCATTCATAATGAACTGTGCATCCTTTAAACATCATATAGCTACATTTTTTTTTGCTTTTTCCCCTTTTCTTATTGAAATACCTGTTCCAGTCAGATTATAAGCTAAAGAGATTGGAAAATTAAAAAGACCAGGATCTCTCTGACAGCTTAGAGCACTGGGATTACCCTTTGACGACAAGAGTTTGACATTGTTCACAAAACCAAGCACACCAGCTCCTTCTCTCCACACAATGAAGAAAGAAAATGGGTGATCCAACTTTAAAAAAAAAATCGAATTAAGTTTATCCAAGTAAATATATCAAGTGTATTAAGTTGTTATGTTACAACAACATAAAGCAAATTTGACAAACTTAATTTGATTATATGTAACAGATTAACTTTTTTTTTTTTTAAGTTGGAGCTCCATTCTCTCTTTTCAGTGCAAAAGGCCATCGTTCTTAAAACCTACATGAATAATTAAAAAGCTTGTTTTGACTGGATATCTCAATTTAACAGCTTGTTAAATATTTTCCCGTTAAAACTTTGGCAACAAGTTTCTGACTAATTGCCGTCTCATAAGTAAGTAAACATTTCATTTCAAGTGAAGTCACAAAAAGATTAAAAGAGTAATGTGATGGACCTAGACTAAATATAAAGAAATTTGATATTTTATCCAAGAAAATCAGAGCCTATTTTTATGTTGATCTGTTTTGAGATCTGCTTATATGCAAATTTGTTTGCCATATTGTCAGAATCACAAACTCACCATCTGATACATATAGCACAAGCAAGCCTGATCTACAATCAACACACAAACAAGATTGCACCAGCAATTTAGCACTCCTTATTTGGAATATTTGTAGATCAGTGCTTTGTTTATTTTATCATGAATGAATGACAAAATAAACAAACAAACAGCAACAACTAACAGAGCAGATGAAATGAAATGCCTGATGGGATCGTTTTTTTCTTGCAGTGTTACCCACTGCTGTTCCAAAATTGCATTTCAGAGTGCAATTACACCATCTTTATTCTCTCCTTCTCCCACTTCCAACACCCTTTACTAGTCAGACATTATTAAACAGAGCCTTCATAGAAGAGCTATGAAATGATTATGAGCTATAAATAAGAAGCAGTACGTGTTAATCTTAAAATGTCTTCTACCTTGCTTTGTTGAAATTTATATCTAGGAGGTATTTTGGGACGTCTCTGCATTTCAATTTCCTCACACACACGCATAAAGGCAAATACACAGCTTCAATGGGACTTTGGCAGGTGTCACTTTATTGCCTCCTTGAGCTGCCAATCAAATAAGACAGCTTAGCCTCCAAGACCTGACCAACTCTGATAACACATACTCACACACAGACAGGATGGCAATCCTGAACCAATAAGTCTCAGATTGATTTCAACAAGTTTCAACAATCAGTCATTGTAAATTGGCATGACACTGCTATCTAAAGTGAGTTCCCTGTAAACCAATGTAAGTATTGAGAATGACATGTAATTTACCACTGCTGAAAAATTGAAAATGTAGATGTAGGTGGGAAAGTAGCGTAACGAGGTTCCGACTGCTAACTGAACTGAGATCATCTACTCCAAATGTAAAAATTCACAGATAAGTGTTGGACATCAAGGTCGCATAAAATTAGTTGCGTCATCAAATGCAGATTAAATGGGACTTGAATGTAAAGTGCAGCAAATCCAAAGGACATGGCACCAATGGGTGCATGTGACGGGTGCATCCAAGGATTAACCATATTACTTCAGCATCAATCAGGGTAAAATTGTTTGACAAGATATGATTTTTCCTGTTCCTCTGAGATCTTTATTCTCTCTAGTAAAGTAAAGCTAATTTAATCTAATGCAATCAGTTGCTGTCTCTTTTGTCACACAGCTGCTCTGTCCTTACATCCGTCCAGTATTCTATGTATTTTACTTACTACAAGTCAAAAGATGTCCAAAGTATATTTAGTCATGATTAACTGAGATTTATCTAAGCACTTTATTCAGTCAAAGTTGCTGTATCATCCATTTTCTTCCGGGATTTAGTTTTCCAGCCAATATTATCATCACAGAACTATAATGTAAAACCTTCTAAAACCGAGATGCATCTTTTCCATTACATTAGATCCGTCCTTTGAGAGTTATTTAAGAAACAATCAAACAACAAAACACTCTCACTTGCATTAGTTCAGGTTAAACACCAATTAAAACAAACTGATTACTGGAGTGACTTTCTACTGTGAGACTATTATCAGTTAAATCCAGTAACCTTTGATTAAAAATAAAAGCATCAATTTGTGTCTATCTTACCTTTACATGATGGCAAGGCCTTGTCCCACACTGGTTTCCCATCATGCCCCATGACACACATAATGGTTTCACTACCCACTATTGTGTAGCCATGGTGACAGCTGTAGGAGACCTGGGATCCTAGTTTGTAGTCATAGCCGGTCCGACTGGCATTCATGATGTTACCAGGGTCAAAACAGGCCTCTCTTGGTTTCTCTGTGGATGTGGAAGAATTAGGTGAGTTGGTGGACAAAGGTGCAAAATATTAAACGTGATATTTTGACAATAAGTGATAAAGTAGCTTAAATGTTTTAATTTGGCAACCAAATTTAATAACTTGTGTCAATAAATATTTGTTAATTGTGTTCTGGTAAGTTCTCATTGAATTCCCTAACTTTGTTAGTCATACATATATTGCTCCATGTTTGATAAGTAAGACATAATCAGGATAAAAATATGAATCAAACAAAAGTTGCAAAGTAAACAGAACAAAAATAAAAGAGCCATTGTGTCTGTATTCGTCGGTCTTTGAACCATTTCTCTGCAGTCACTGCACAAAATAGTGACAGAATGAAATAATCAGACAGAGAGAAGTTTCAGGGCAAAAAGAGCTGAAAGTTGCAGATCATTAAGACTGTTTTGTTTTTTTTATTAGAGGGATGGCATATGAGAGCTAGTGAATAATGACAAAATCAAAAGCTAGAAAAAAAATGTTGGAGACAACAGAACCTTTCCACCAGATAACTGGAGTGAGGGAAACGAGAAGAAGCAAAGACAGGATTAGAGAAAAAGAATAAGTCTAGTCACGAGTAAGTCGAATGTTAGAGACTGACAAAAGGTATTAAATCATTAGTCACAATCAGTGGAGGTAAACAACTCTTAGGCAGACGTGGAACAACCTGCCCTTTCAGCCGAATACAGCTTCTCTCGTTACTGGGCTTAAAATAATAAGAGCAGAGAGATTAAAATATTATCAGGTCTGCAAGACAGCGCAACCCGCATTCGTGTATTGATATTTTAATCGCAACACTTAACAAGTAGACAATTTAGTGACAATTACTGTCAGTGGTATTGTGTGCAGAAACATGCAGAGATTCGTGTAGTACATTTTATTTTCTGGACACGCAACACAGCATTGATTTGCCCTAACCAATAAACCCACCTGATAATCTCAATCAATAGGGCTGGATGAACTCACCAATTGTGGTTTTCAGTTTAATTAGAATCACTGCTATGTTCAGACATGTTGTTTGTGATTACTGGTGCTGCCTTATCACTATCGGTACTATCTTTATTGAATACAATTAGAAAGTTTACTTCTGCTACAACTAACTACCTCTATTTCTCTTTCGTATTGCGACTGCCCAGAATCTATTTAAGTTACCACGCTGCTGTTCGGACCGACTGTGCACTGTGAAATCACAACTACAGCTACACATTTCACAATACAGACGCTGCATCTTCTCAACTACTGCAGCTCTCTTTCTATGCTACAATTACCTCTATATTCAATAGCAAATCCAGACATTCCTAGTGATGCATCTGATCTGAATGCCAGGAAAAGACTGTTCCCGCTGCTTTCTATGCGCTCAGGGGCCTGGTTGCCTTGAAGACTTGCAAGGAGAGGTCCGTTTGAGTCTTCGCCTTCATAAATGTGCAGGAAGTCGTAACTTGGCTCCATGTTGAAACTAAGGAGGAAAAAAAACAAAAAAACAGAAAATAACATTTAACTCAGCAACCTGGTTTTGGCTAAACTTTATTTTTCAGATCCATAATATCTTTCTGCAGTTTAGAGCATTCGAGGACCTTGTTTCCAATTTTCCAAACATTAACTGTGACAAGCCAAGTATTTGGGACTTTAGTTAAATCACTGGTTGCACTAAATAAACACATTATTTCAATGAATAAGACAAACATTTCATAAAACTTTTGCATCTTTTAGACATTTTGTTTTTGTCCTTTTTTTTGCCCCAATCACCAATCTAAACATGGCTGTCGCCTTCATTAGACATATTGCATACTAAATGACACGTTTCACCACCTCGCCATATATTTGTTCTGGTACACACATCAGAGGCATTAATAACAGGTATGCTTTATGTCCTAACAGGCAGACATTTAGGTTGAAATTTTACAGAGGGCCAATGTTGTTTGAAATTCTGAATTAAATTTTTTAACAGTAAAAAAAAAAAAAAAAAACTAATTAAAACGTTTAATTGAAATATATATTGGTGCACAGCCACTTGCAAGTTGCATGCAAGTTTTATCACCGTCTCTAATTCTGAATTAAAAATCATGCGTTTTGGTGTAAGTTTACTCTGTAGGAAACAGTAACCTCTGCTGGTGTGGATTTTGAGTCTGATCATGTTGCTGACCTTGTTTACATAAACACTAGGCTCTGTATGAAAGGATAAACATGAAAAAGATTTGACATTGATCAACAATGACAAGCCGATGCTGCAAAATGCACAACACAGTCTGTAAAAGGTAAATGTAACAATTTGGCAACATGTACTTTGGCTTTCACATCTCAAAATGTGTGTGCAAGTGTTTGAGCCACACTCAAATATGTGCTCAGACTGTTAAATCTAAACAACTCCAAACGTGTTTGTCTTTAAAGTTTCAGTGGATCTCACATGGACAGCATCTTTTTATCTTTGTACATGCATGAAGCTATCTTGTCCATGAGACTAAAATGACAAGAGTCCACATTTTGACACACGCAAAGACACATATTGTTACATCCACTTTTTCTGTGGTTGTTAAAAGGCCAAATTATTTCTCTTTCCATGCAAGTACATCTTGCATAGATAACGGAAAAGGTACTGGTCGAATTTAAAATTTGGAGCTGCAAATTCATAAAGAGCCATGGAATTTGTGGAACAAAGAAATGTCTTTTGTATAATATGTGACAAAATAATAGCCCTCTAACGAGCAATGTGTGCTTTTGTTAAAAATCAAATTTCAAATAATCTACTTGTAGATGAAGTTGAATAATAGAAAAAGCAACAAAGGCAACATTTACGATATGGTTGACAACAGGAAGAACTGTGGGAAACATAAAAGATGCTGTTTTTGGGCAAAACAAAATATACTGAAGAACTGTTGAACAACTGTTGAATTTGTATTGATGTTTTCATTTGGAATATATTAAATAGTGTTTTTGAAGCAATTGCATGCATAAAAATATAAGCTATTGCAAAAAATTGGGGCTTTATTTGCTGTTTTATACATGCCATTTTTAATCAACTTAGAACACACACACACACACAGACACACACAGGCACATGCACAAAAACATTGGACAACACAACGTACGCAGATGTTACCAAAGTTAAAGAAAAAGCACGCAATATTCCATTTTAAGACCTGTGTTTATATCGGGTGCTAAATGGGCTTAACTGCACCTAAGCCTCCTTTCCACAGGAAAAAAGCATTAACCGATCCATGCTAATACCTTGTGCATTAGTGATGCATTCGGTGTTGAATACCATAGCCGCTAAATGTCATGAAAGGAACATGGAAATCTCACTGGGAAGAAATGGGGCAGCGCAATAATCTCCCATGACACAAGAATAAAACAACAGTCAATTAAAACTTGAAACCTAGTTGTGAATTACAGGCTGCTAATCAAAGTGTAGAAATTTAAATTAAATTTCTATATAATTAATTACATGCTCTGGAGAAGTAGTAAGTAGATAGGCACAAAAATGGTAATTATATCTATTACAAGTGTTCACTTGAAGTGTGTACTTCTAAAGCACATCTGTTTAATTTTTTTTGCTTTGCATGAAAAAAACAGGGTCACATGTGGACAATCAAATGAATTGAATGATCTTGGTTTATTATAGGAGTGAGAATAAACTTGATTTATAAAAAGGGAACATGGTAAAAAAAAAAAAAAAAAAAAACAGACCCAGTAGAAGAAACAAGGTTAAAATGTCTTTTCTGTTAAGTGTGTGAAATACATTTAAAAAGAGAAGATAAAATAATAACAAAGAAGTGTTATGCAACACATAAAGCACAGCCAAAGCAAAATGTAAAATAAAAGTGTCTCAATGTCACATCAGCAGGGATTTATCTTTCAAGCTGCAAAACATGAAGTCAAAATTGGGTCATTTTTCTCCTTTGGCAATCTGCAGAAAGTCGTCTTTGGTTTTATCTGCTTTGCTTCATTTGAAGATCCAAGTCTCACTTTGATGAACTACTGACTGGGACTTAAAACATTCACCAATGTGCAGTAATTAGCAATAAAAATGTAAATAAACAATACTCTATTAAAAATAAAACAACCATGGAGATGGGTTAGGAAATTTAGTTTTAGTAACACATTATTTGTTTACCACAGCAAAACAAAAAAAATATCACCCGTTATCTTACTTCTAGATTATATTATGGAGCTCAGTTAGGAGAGAAGCAGTGTTATGGTGACTTCTGTCCTGTCTTCCCACCTTTTCCCCCCCAAACAAACAAAAAGTATGTTTTACCCAAAAACCAGGTTGAAACATTTTTGCTATGTTTTCCACAAGCTGGCAAATATTCTTTTTTTTTTTTTTCTTTTTTTTTTTAGTTTACCTGAATTGGTGACTGTTACTTTTCGGTTTTATCATTCTCTGAGATTGAGCTTGCTTTGTGGATCTTATGGCCAGTATGACTAAAAAGTTGTTTTGACACTACCATGGTAACTTATGTGAGGAGAGGATTTCAAAGGAGCTTTTAAGGCACATGTAATGCCTTTAAGCAGCGGTCCCTGAGGAGTGAAGAAAACTTCTCAAAGACTAGGTTATTAGTTACCTTAATGATCTTACGCTGCATGTTATTTAACATAAACTGTGCTTGATCTCTCAGGAGACAGGTCTTTCTAGATTCGGTGAGGGTCCATATTAAGCCAGGATATCTACAAGAATTTGATTAAAAACACTGCTGAACAATATTATTGCTGAATGGAAGTGTTTTTGTTAGGACAAAATACATTTTAAAAACCCTAAATGTTTTACCTCTATTTTATACTAATTTGGATTTAAAGACTGGCCTGACTGGTGGAATCACTTTGCCCATTCCTCATGTGCCTTATGTTTTAAAATTGAGAGGGGAAAACTAACCTATTTTTATTCATCCACCCACCCATATTTTAGTTGGTGTTTTAGTTTAAAGGTCCACTATTGAGCAAAATTCACTTTTTGTATGTTCCTCTACTTACTTTTGGGTCTCTCCTGCTTCTAGAACCAATCCGATAATGTATTGCTAAACATGTAAAACTTTTTCAGAAATGTTCAGACAGTCTTAGTAGAGGGATTGTTGGTGTTGAGCAATCTGACGGCCAACGGGAGGTAACCCTTTCTGAGTCTGGCTCTTCTACAGAAACGGAAACTCCTGCAAGACGCCAAACGGATGAACAGACCATGGAGAGGATGGAGAATTAATAACGATGCAAGTGCGTATCAGATCTGCAGCATTTGATCCTTCAGCGGTTGTGACTCGATGGTTGTTCAGGAGGCTCCACTTCTTCTGCGTCTGGGTTTGCTTCGGGGTGACAGAGCTGTGGTTGTACCACTGTGAGTCTGTGCTTGAAGCCATTTTCATGTGTCTGAGGGGCAAATGTAAACACTGCGTTGGGAGGGCTGGGCCAGCTGCAGCTTATCTGCATAATCGAGACCTAAAACAACACTTTCCGTATGAGCTCAAAACAGGCACAACTTGATTGGGTGAAATCGCAATATGCGAGGATGATTTTGAGTATTAAATGTAATGAACAAGTTTTGTGTAGCCCAGACATTTATTGTGCTTGTTTAAGGAAGCATAACAGTGGATCTTTAAGCTATTTTCATGTCTTCAGTGGATGATCTGTAAGTTTACTTAATATACCTTCATACACACCTCAATCTTTTATGTAGCTTTGTGTGTTCCTATACTGATAAACTGGGAATTATAGAGAAACCACTGATTGTTTTCATGAACCAAAGAGCCTTGCTTTGGTATTCTAAGCACACTGTATTTTGGTTATGCTTTTCTTTTATTGACTTTAGATAAAAAAAAATAAATAAAAATCAAAACAAAAACTGAATCATCATTTATTCCATCATCTTTTTCATCTTTGCATGACATGTTCTAAATCTTATTTTATTTCACACACAACCGATCCCCAAATCAGAGAGTGGATAAAAAAAGAACAACAATTTAGAAATTTTTTTGAAGTAAAATGGTTAGGATAGAGCCGGACATTTTTGCAGAGGTGGGTACTAACTTGTCACATTTAATCGCATGCATTTTTTGAGTAACCTTTAAAAAAACATTCTTCAAGGAGTAGTTTTAATGCACTCTACTTTTTTACGACTTGAGCACATTTATTTTGGAGAAATCTAATTTAATCCAAATTAATTGTAGTGTTTGGCTATTCTATCCACCTCCAATTACTTTACTAAATTAAGAACAAGCATATTTTAAAACAAAAATACCCCCCAGACAGAAACTCTTCCAGATTACGTGAAAGTGAGACTTATTGTTTATGCACAAGGCAGCATCTTGGCTTTAATGTTGTTTTCTATCTACTGGGCTTGTTAAGCCATGTGGAAGTTCAGTGAATTTACAGTGAAAACTATACATTGTCACTGCAATGTTGGTTTCAAAAGCTTGTAAACCAACAAATCTAAAATAAAAGTTCTGTGATGATAATATTGGCTGGAAAACTAAATCCTGGAAGAAAATGGATGATACAGCAACTTTGACTGAATAAAGTAAATAATTTTATTTGGAAATGATTTTTCAGCCTAAATTTGTTATTTTGTGCCCATTTTCTGAAAAACTAGAATTGCCACAAGACTTATTTTGCTCGACCTGATGGCCATCATTTTGTAAAAATTAAATCATATACTACAAACAACAATTACCCAGTACTTGAGTAGCATTTCTACTAAAACATTTTTACTCTTAAGTGAGTTTTTGTTTTTCCACTTCTGCCCTTTTGATTATGAATCTTAAGTCAACAACCTGTAAACTATTGGTGGTTAAATGTCCAAAAATACAGCACAACATTAGCTTTGAAGCAAGAAAAGGAAGTTTCAATGCAGGAATAAATACTTTGTAGTCTGCTGAAAGAACTACAGCAGACATGAAACAGAGCCACAACAATTTCACAATCCTAAAAGAAGGGTACAGGAGATGGGTAGGCAGGAAAAGAAATCAACTGAGGTCTATTCAGGAAAAAAAAAAATATAATCTATCATTTGCAGAATTACCTATCTGACTTGTCAGTAATTTTAAGCAAAGCTGCTGTTATTATGCTTTACTTGCTAAATCTCCAGAGCTTTAAATAATTCCAGCAGAGCCAGGATTTTGCCTCAAGAAGAGCACAGTAGTCCTGTCAGAGGCACCTAAGAGGTGAAAAGGTCATGTATTAATTTACAACTACAAGTGGTCTTACCTCACTTTTTTTTTAAAAAGAATAAATAAATCACTGTGATCAAGTCCAAAATTATTTCTACCTTTGGCAGGTTTAGATTTCAAACTATTTTAAATCAACCAAAAAGGTTGTTTCCAATAGTAAATTAGACATGAATATCTCCAAAGATAACATTAGTAGTTTTGATTTTTTATAAAAATGGCACCTAAAACAGGATCTTAATCCCTTCCAATACTTAAAGAAAACAAACAGAATTACCGTCACATTAATGAACGTCTTATTGTAATTGACAAACAGATTTCTGTGTGTTTCAATAAGCGTCTTGACAATATCTTGGTGAGCTGCATGTCTTTCAGGTTGGAAGGTCTTTTTGCCTTCACCCTGATCTTTAGCTTCCTCTGCTGATTGTCTACTGCATTCAAGTTGGGACTCTGGCTGGACCTTTCCAAAATGTTCACGTTACCTCCAGTAAGTAGAAAAATGTTGGTGAGATTAAAAGACGGCTATAAGTTTAATCTACCATGAACAATGTTGAACTTAACTGTAAAGCAAAGGTGGTGGTCTGAGGAAATAAGTAAAATATTAGGAAAACTTCTACATCTCATTATGTCTACATCTACATCTCACATTTTCTAAATTAATGGGGTTACGGAGATTTTTTGTGAAGAGTCCCTCCAAAAAGACACACAAGGAGCGCCAAACGTTCTAAAAAATAAATAACTGACACTTGAAATCACAGCAGAATGTCAGCTTACCTTTTGAAGATGAGGGCAATGACAAAGTCAGGATTGACTCTGATTCTCCAGTCGCACTCTTTCCCAGGAGGGTAAGGCTGCGGGTAGTTCGGAGACAGAATCACACCGGAAGGACCGCTGACATTACCCCCGCAGGTCGCTGGAGAAATGCGGAATAGTAGGAGAAAGAGAAAGAGATGATTAAAGTCTTGAATTCTGTTATTTGGCAAGATGATAAGCCCTGGTTGTCCACTAACTTTCCCCACAAGGAAGAAAGAGAGGAAATGAGTTAGGCATACAGTACAGGAGAGGTTTGTTAAAGAAGAGAAAATCACACCTTGAAGACAAATATTGCCTCTGCAGGTGGTTGTAGATTGTGAAACAGCATAAGAGAGAGACAGATGGTGAGATTTAGTTACAGACTGTGGGGCTACGGGTAGTTAGGGTGGGGGGAAAAATCACCCCTGGCAGTGCTGTGATTCCACATTAAGCCGTGGAGCAGGGAAAGGATAATGTCAAGAGAGACAAAAAGATGCACTCAAGCAGCAATTTATTAATGTGAAATAGAAGTTTATAACATGCCGAGGAGTCTTCATGATGGCAGGCGTGTGTAAACAAATAATCATCATTGAAATAGTGGTAAACAAGGGTATTAACAGTTGCAAATTGCTGACAGACTGAACACCAGCACAAAAACAGTCTACATTGGAGAACTGAGCTTGAAGAGGCAATAATGTGTATTTTTCAGGGCACATAGTGCCATTTTATAGCACAATCATGTAACCATGTTTACTTTCAATTGTTATAAAAATGTATATGTAAAACATGACTTAAAAGGAAATTTGACTATGTAATTTAATACATCGAAATTGGTCTCCGTTTCTTTAAGAAGCTCATACTCTTTCCAACACTCCTCCTTCAGCACGCAATGCTTCTCTTTACACCATTCAATGTTCTTATCAGCGCTGAACTGAGAAGTGGATCGTAAAATAGAGTCAGCACATGTGCAGTTCCACTAGGGGTTTGCTAATTGTTGAATCCGCTAGTCTGGAGGAGCTGAGAAGGCAAGTGGAGAGAGAGGCCCTGCGAGGCAGAAACTCGACAGGAGAATGTAGCTCCAAGGAAGAGCTCTGGGTAAATAGACGGCCCTTTGTTTACACTCCACATATGTTTGTTGAAGAGGGAATAACATTAGAACATGGTATAAAACTATTAAAAAAAAAAGGTTACATTTATATAGTGCTACCCCTTTAGGAGTTTGTAATGCGTCTAATTATGAGAAATCAAAACGAAAGCACTCAACCTTCTGAGATGACGATGAAGGCAAGTGATGCAGTAAAGATGAATTTAGATTTAGTTCACATTCTAAACCGACACATTCTGTTTTACTAGGTTACAAAGCAAACTCTTGTTCCATCGGTGGTGCCAGAGGACTTTCCCTTAGTGCGCCAGCTCAAAAAGAAAAAAAAAGCAAAGGAGGCTGAGCGATATAAGACAATTTGCATATTGCCTTGCTACAAGGACTCAGGTGATCAGGTCATTTAACAGGCTTACTGATGCTACTCATCTCATGATGCATTCTTAACTATGGATGATGTCATACTTCCCTCTTGACTTTGAATGATAAAAAATTTAGAAGGTCAGGACATTTATGGTAATCACTGTTGACTTAGCATTTACCTACTCTGATTGCATTGGCATAAAAAGTGAGCTCAGTGCAGCAGCAAGTTATGAAACCTACAAAAAAGCATTTTGCATATATATATATATATATATATATATATATATATATATATATATATATATATATGTGTGTGTGTGTGTGTGTGTGTGTGTGTGTATGTGTGTGTGCGCGCGCGCGTTTGTTTGTAATACCTTGTGGGGACGATTTTCCTGACATATACTACGTTGTGGGGACCAATTGCTCCTCGTGGGGACCTGAGCCTGGTCCCCACAAGGGGAAACCCTGTTTTTGGGTCAGGGGTCAGAGTTAGGACTAAGGTATGAATTGAGTTTTGGTTAGGGTTAGGTATGTGATGGTTAGGGTTTGGAAAAGGGTAAAGGTAAGGTTTAGGGTGTAGAAATGAATGGAAGTCAATGGAAAGTCCCCACAAAGATAGCAACACAAACATGCGTGTGTGTGTGTGTGTGTGTGTGCGCGCGTGCGTGCGTGTGTTTTTATCTTCTCTTTTACATACATGTTTGTTTTTTTCCCAACATGTGCGCATGCTGGAAAATCATGCACACATGTGTCTTAAGCTCTAGCTTTAAGCTCAAGCTCAGCTTGTCCTACGTTTTTGAAGCTAAGATTTCTTATCTCTAGTTGAGTTAATCTCTTTCCAATAAACTCAAACGTGTTAGGAAAAGCTGTAGGGGGTGTAAGACACTAAAACATCGAACTGGATAAACAAACTGCCGCAGAATCCTGTGTATAAAGTGTAGAGCGGGGATGTTGGAGCTCAGTGGGCTTCACAAAAGCAGCAAGGTGGTAATAACAACTAAGAAAGGAAAAAGGAGATTTTTTTACGGTTCTGATACAAAAATATGAGCTGTTGATCTTTTTAATGGCAGTATGAAAGTTTTCACCTGATGTTTGAACTCTAGACATTTTGTCAAGAAGTTTCAGCGGTGGAGGCATTTCCGTGCCCCTTCACCACCTTTCACTGGGGTGCTATTCATTGTGACAGCCTACATCACTTCTTGGTGTTGCAACCGCAGCGCTAATGACAGAAAGCCTCTACAAAGTGTGGTGACAAGGGCAGAGGGAGTCACTGAAGGCTCAATCCTGTCTTTGGAGACCATTTCAGAGGATAGATTTAAGAAGAAAGCTCTCAGTATTGTCAAAGATTCTTCTTACCTTTCCCTTGGATGGTTTAATCTCCTGCCAGTCTGGTAGAGGACAATGTATTTCTAAATTAAGAACAACCGGTATGTGCAACAGCATCATTCCACAGGTTGCTTGTTGCTCACCTCTTACAGGAGTTTAGCTGTAGTTATTTTATATGTCATTAAATTAGAAAGTTGTAAATATTTCCACTCTGCCAAAACATATTGTGGAGTTCAACAATGGCATATTAACATGATCAAACAACTGTGCATTTTTATGCCTTTTTGCATTTAAGTTTGTAAATATCAGTCACTTAATCTTATATTGACAGCAGTTACACTTCATAGACTCAGGTCCATCTTAAAATGAATGTTTTGTCTGTAATTTTGTAAGGTTTTGCTACACTCCTGACAAAGTATTTACCCCCTTTTACCGTCCTGCATTTTTCACATTGCCATATAAATTTTAAAATCAGACAAAGCAGCCTGAGTAAACAAAAATGAGGATTTTGTCTGTGATTCCCTCTCCCACCTAGGCAAAAATTAAATAAGCATGTAAAATAGAATCTGTCTGACAGCATGAAGCCCAGCATAAGGGCTCAAAAAGCGACAAATCACACCCCAAGCAAAAGAATTTAAAGAACGTATGAGAAACAAAGAAAATAATCTATATTCTGGTTACAGCTATTCTTAAGGATTTGGGACTCCTTCAAACGACAATGAGTGCTGTTATCCACAAATGAAGACATGGAACAGTAGTGAACCCTCCCATGAGTGGTCTGCCTTCAAAAATGACCTCAAAATTAGTTCGATCACTTATTTAGGAGGTGACATAATAGCCCAGAAAACTCCTGGAAAACTACAGCTCCCACGCCTTCCACTAGGTTCAGTGTTAATGTTTAAACAATAAAGAAAAAATGGAGAAAAATGGAATCCATGAGTTCCAAAGTCAAAATGAAAATTAGATGCTCTCCAAGACTTTTGGGAACATAGTCATTGTACTGGAATTTGGAGTGGCCTAATCAAAGTTAAGATTTAAATCTAAATAAATCTCTGTTGGGATCTTTCAACAGACTGTTTCTGATTAGGATGAGCTGAAATTCCTCCAAAGCACTGGAAAAGACTCAGTTAACCACAATGTTCCTACTTACTACATTTAAATAGCTTTTCACCTAATAAATTAAATTAATTAATTTGAAAGATGCATTCTGTATTGATTCCGATTATCTTTGTTTTTGATATTCAAGTTTCTGATTATCAAAAATGCAGTTATTAAAAAAAGAAAAGAAGGGAGAAAATAGGAACTTTTTTTCCTCACATAACTTTCTTCCCTTCTTGTCTAGAGAAGAAATTCTCTGCTTGGTGTGAATGGATTTTACACATATCTGTGATATAATTGCAGTACTCTTTAATCTTGAATGTTCATGAAGTCAGTTAGGGTAATAATCTGCAGTATGCTTTAGACTTACCCATGCAGGTTGGTGGATCTGGCTGCCAGTAGAATCTGTTATCCATTCGTACACATGTGATGGTGTCTTGGCCTTGCAGTTGATAGCCGGGGTCACACTGGAAGGTCATGCTGTCACCGGGCTCTTTACTGTCTCCGTATCGAGAACCGTTTACGGGGATACCCGGGTCATTGCAGGATGTCGCTGTTGTGGCTGCAAATTAAAAAAAAAAGATAATAATAAATATTGGTACCTGGTATATTCTCATCAAATTTGACCTACATTATTTGCATGATGTAGCTTTCATCAAGTATTTGTATGAAAATGACATGAAATGTGACACGTTTTACACGTTTGTTTGTTTTTTTTGTTTGTTTGTTTTTTTTAACCGTCATTGCATCCAGACATGGACTATCAACATCTCATTTCATGCAAGTGATGAGTTTATCTGGACATGTACCTCTGTGCCTGGTGGTAAACTTGTGGTTCACTGTTCGCTCAGGTTCGGAGCAGCTACATAAACGATGTTTGTTTCTGATCCTTTTTTTTTTGAGTTTCTCCAAACTTTATTTCCAAAATAAAGTTTATTCAGCTTATGTTCAATTACCATCAGCTTATGTGATACAATACTTGGCCAAAATTTTTGAAGATATAAGAAGATGGAGTTAGAATTGATTTAAGACATCATTTTTATGGATTTTTGATTTTTTTTCCCATTCAAATTTTGTTTCAGACCAATAATCATCCAGAAATACTCTTGTGGCAGTCTATGTCTACAAACTAACACCATAATTTGATGTAAATTGTATATCCTTCAATAAGTTACTTACCCTTTGTTGTCTATTATTACAATCATTTGCTAAATATCAGTCAAACGTATTCTTATGCTGCAAAGCTTTCACAAGAAATTGACTTTTTGGGCAAATGCAAACCCCAGAGAGTATGTTATGTAACACTGCAATATTATCACAGGCTAGATTTTTTGAAGACCTAACAAGTAAAATAGCATGGATTGATTACAAAAAAAAACAAACAATATCAATCCACCATCACTGCACAAATAGTAACTTGTTTTGCTTTATTCAAACCTACATCTTGAAAATTATTTAATAAATCTTAAAATGTATATCCAAGTTGCACTAGTTTACTTCTTTCATCAGTTTAATGATCATAGTACACAGAAGACAAGACAGGACACAACTGTAGGGAAGGTCGGTTGTAATATTAATTGAATCCAAAAACCTTTGCCTATTTAAATAAGTGCAATGCTTTAGTAAATCAACATGGAGGTAAATATAAGGAATCATTACCATAGTAATGGAATAGCAGTCCTTTGATTACCATGTCAGGGTGTGTAAATATTTATTGTTTTAAATTTGCGGTGGATGTGGGGAACGCAGAGGGGAACAAGAGATAAAACGTACTGAGTGTAAATATTCATGCCGTGTTTTACAAATGACAGCCTTGTGCATCAGAGTACTGTTCACAATAAATGACACAGAGGCTTACAAAGACTAAGCAAAGTTGTGCCGGCCAACGGAAATGTATGTGAGACTACAGGAGTTTACCACACACCAAACCTGGTAAGTGTCAGATTCACCAAAAAACTCTACAGAATACTAAAATAAATCTTCTAGTTCCTTTATTTGAAAGCATAGTTTGCTTTAAGAAGGATGTGTTCTATCCAAAATTGAACCGCAGGTCTCTGGGGTCTCCCCTCAGTAGTCTACTTAACATGCCTGGGTCTCCTGGTGATACATTAAGTGTCTCATTTGGTTCTCTAGCTGGAGGTTTTCCAGAAATCCTATTATATATTGTATTAGTGCTATATTAACTATTATATTTCTAATGTAAATGGGGCTTGTAAGATAACCTAAAGCTGCTTGAGTTTGCTAATTAGGTAATGTAATTGTTAAGTCAGTAATTGGTTTTTCTTTATGGAGAAGAGATATAGGCCATCAATTCGAGCAGATGGTAAACACCGGTGATTTCACCAGATCATGATACATTTTCAGTTGAATTCAAGGCCATATTTTGATGAGTCCAACCTTAATGTAAGCTTCTTACTAGAGAACTGTATAGAAAATCCTTGTTTGCTGATAAAATAATCAGCATCAAACTGTAGAGTGAGGATGTTGAAAGTCGAGTGGCTATCTTCAGGCAAGGCTGGGCCAGACCACTCTTTCAACAGGATCCCACCGTCTGAGGAGCCAGATGGACCGTCCCAAACTCTCAGAATATCGTGGCCGACCTCAGTGTCAAAGACAATGAAGTGGAGGCTGAGAAAACACAAAGAGGAAAAAGTATTTCAACAAAAATGAAATTAAGAACACTCCTGGCAGGCATGTGAGTTCGCATACCTGTCAGCAGCTTTTTTTATTTCAAGTTTCCTCAATTTTAGTTTTAATTGTGCATGAGGATGAGCGATACAGCATACACAACTGCTTTATATTCACCTGATGGTCTTGCCTGTGTCTGCCTCTATAGTCCAGGTACAGTGGAGGTTGTTGTCATATGGAGCCGGGTATCCAGGGGAAAGAATCCGTCCAGACACTGCTCCAGTTATGTGACCTCCACACTCCGCTACAAGAACAGCACAAAGAAAGATTGTTTTTTTTGAACTAGAAATTTCTAAAGTAAAGCAGATAAACAATACTTTAATAGCAGAAAAATACAACTGTGTCAAGTGTGTTTGAGTTTGCAAATTTTCTATCCAATTCTGACAAATGGCAAACAGCAAATAAGCCAACCACATGCTAGCAACTCATTTAGCAAGAAAATGTAGGCATCTGGATACAGTGAAGACAATTTCTAAGGATAAAAAAGAACATCGTAATGAAAAGAACATTAACTTTGATCTGGTTTGAGTGGTTTCAGAGACTGCTGATCCACTGAGATTTTCATGTGCAACCATCATGAAAAGTTTACAGAGAACGGTCCAAAACCAAGAAATATCCAGTTAAGGGTGGTTATGTGGAAGAAAGTTCCTTGTATATGTCAGAGGTCAAAGTTGAGCGAGCAGACTGGCTTGAGTTGAGAGAAAGACAACAAGAAACACATTTTTACAGCCCAACCATAGTGGGGCCACTTCTGTCAGCCCCAAAACAGAAAACAGCATACTTTACTACTTTTGTTGATCATGTCCATCCCTTACTGACAACAGGCTGTTCATATTTTAATGAATTACATGGTAATCAGATTTTTAAAAAAAATGCTTAATTCATTAGATCCACCTTGGTTTTGTATTTCAAGGTTAGTGAAAAATGTTGAGGCCTGTCGTCCCATAAGAATTATTCCATATTGTTTACAAGTCAGGGAAAAAAATGCTGCTTCAAGCACAAGTGAGAGACATGAGTCTTATCTTATTCTTTGGTTATTTTTAGTCTAAAGGCAAGGGGGAAGATACAGGAAGGCTGTATGCAGATTCAAAATCATAGTGATTGTTCACAGAATCCTTGGTGGCTCATTGAGCCAGCAGATTCCTGCTGATAAGAAAACCGTTTAGTACAGAGCAGCCTTCATGTATCTGTGTTCTGTGTACTTGCATCTTACTGCCCTATGACCTACAACACCATGACAACCTACTTTCATTGGATTACCTTGGGCAGGATGTAAATAGATACACAGTCAAATGTGCAAATCAAAACAAGGACACAAAAGGACAAAAAACAACTGAATAGACTCTTGTCAGTCAGATATGCTTTTGTCTCAGTCACTGTTGATTAAATACACAACAGGTACGATGGTTATCATATAAAACGGAAAAGTGCAGATATCTACAGATGATAACTCTCCACTAATCCTGGTCCAGTACTGAAAAATCAAATTTTGAAAGAGTTAGCGACCACATCCGCATGCACATCTACTGGTGTCTGTAGATGCCCTGACACTTTGAAGCACTGACTTAATGAAACCCCTGAAAGTGTGTTTTGGTGTTTTGGAACCAGATGTTGGCCCCATCTTTTAAGTCCTGTGAGTTGTGAGCCTCAATTGACAAGATATGTTCCTCCAGATGCTCTACTGAACTGAGATCTGAGTTTGGAGATAAAGTCAATAGCTCGTACTCTTTGCTGTGCTCTTCAAAAGATTTCTGAGCTATTCTTTACTTTGTGGCATTATCTTGCTGAAAAAGACTACACCCATCAGGGAGTAAAGGTTTCATAAAAAGATTGTATTCTATTCCATGATCCAGGTCGCTTTTGGTGGTGGACATGTTCACACTAACTGGTCTGCAGCTATGCAGCTCCGTCTAGATTAACTTCTTCAGCAATGTGAGCTACAGCGGACCTTGTTTGTTTGTTGGTGTGAACCACTGCAGATCGCAAACACCTCAGAGGCCAAAAAAATATTGGAGATTCTCTGACCCAGCCATCTAACAATCACTCAATACCAATGAAATCTTCACTTGAAAATGGTCATGGTGTCACACCTGACCGGTTTGTAGAGAAGATCGGATGAGCTATAAACAGGGGCAAACAACCATGGTAGAAAAGAGGCCAACAAACGTAAAAGAGTCTGTTGACTACATGTAGGCAATAAAAAGAGAGAGGCAGCAGAGCAAGAGCCTGGGGCAAGGCCATTTCATGATCTCTATGCTAATATGCTCAGATGTGGGAGACAATAAGACAGACATAGATGGAAACAGTCAGACAGGAGGGAAAACAAACAGAACAATGGAGTGGGAGCTAAGGCAATAGATTATTCCAGGTTAAGCCATTAAGTATTGGTTGTTGGATTAGCTAAAGTAAGATAGGGATAAAGCACCTGAAATTAACGATAACTGAGTGAGAAAAACAGTTTTAATCACATTCCATAAAAAGCCAAAATCCATTGTCATCCAAATGCATTCAGTTCACTCATAAACAGATGCACACGTTCTTCTTGTTGCCATTAGCAACTGTATCAGGCTGGGTCCCACCCCACAAAGCACAGGTGTATTGGCACAAGGTTTGCTTTGTGCAATGTCCCTGCATCTATCTGGTATGGCAGACATTCTTCCAGAAAATTGTTTTTCTACAAAAATGCAAAAAGTAAAAGTACTTCTGGACAAAGCAGACACACATTTTTGCTAGTACTTTACTTGAGGGACTAGAAATTCTGTTAGAAACCGAATTCAATTTACAAAATGCTGGACAGAAATGGCAATTAGTCAGTGACATGGGATCTAACTGGATATTCTGCAGCCAAAACTTCAAATACCATTGTTTGTAATAAGATCTATACCTGCCAAGATATGTCTGTCCATCAAGCTAAGGAAGAACAAGCAACTTTGACTAAACATGGATTTACATTTAGAAGCACAATATAACTTTTTAAAATTATTTTGTGAAAAGTTAATTTTTTTTTTAGAGATGCATGTTTTCTGTCTGCAGTTTACCATAAACCCATATCGGAGGCATTGCAGTTACAGCCAGATGAGCCCAGACCTACGTGGAAAATAGCATGTTAGCTAACATTGCACAATACTCTTAAAATATCATCTCTGCTGTAAATCCTGACCACGACAGAATCATGCTGTGTGGAGCTTTTTATACAAAGAATAAACAGCAAAATGTTTCAATCTATATGCGTAAAATTTGGAGAGTAAAACCCTGAACAACTTGTAGGTATAATGGTGGTTCTCAGTGTTTTCACTCAGGGGACCTGAAGATACTGTATATCCAAATTCAAAACTTCTTAAAAGACATTGACGGCCATGTATCCATTTTCTTCCCACTTCATGATTGTGCACTACTTGGTGTTGGGTCATCATATTCAAAACCAGCATTACAAAAAACTCAATTAAAAATTTGTGATCGTATAACAAAATATGAAATAATTCATCAGGTTTAAAAACTTTTACAAGACACTTTTCTAGAAAAGTCTAATTACCAACAAGGATTCCATGAACAAATATCAATTCACGTTAAGTAGACTGCATGTAAATTATATATTTATTTTTACATTGTGTATTTTTTTTTTCTGGATGTCAGATTATTTTGTTTTTACTTGAGAATAACATCACCATACAATGACACTGTCAGACATTTCTTTGGAAGAGAGCTAACTTTATACCATCAACAGGGGACCAAATATTGACTGCTGAAACATTTATTGTCAAAAAACAGATAACTTTGTGTTTACAGATGAAGCAGAGAGAGACATTTTTATGCAAAGGAGTTGTAGTAGTACCATTACAAATATTTGCCACAGTGTTGAATCAGTCCCCATAAGCTCTTTTCAAAGTATTTGCCTGTGTTGACTCACATATTTGCCTACTCACTGTCTTTGAGTCATTGTGCTGCAGCCTACAAACTGAATCTAGTTACTGTCAAACGTCCTCACTTCATTTATTGTTAAACTACACAAAAACTGCCCAGAGGTTAAAAATTAAACTTTTGTTGGACTGAATTATTTATGCAATGACATCTACACGTTTGCTTGCATACTAACCGATACAGGAAGGCAGTGGCTTGTCCCAGACACGCCTATCACCACTCAGACAGGTAAGCGTACTGCTGCCATGCAGGGTGTACCCTGGGTTGCAGGAGTACAGGACGAACGTATTGGCATAATGCCCATCGTCCTGGGTTTTATACCCATAACTGGGAACTCCAGGCTCCTCACAGCGAACCAGATCAAAACCTAAAAAAAAAGAAAAAAAAAAACACATATGCAAAGGGACAAAAGAGGGAGAAGTGAGACACACATAAAGAACAACTGATCTGTTGTTAAATACCATAAATTCTTGGAGAGAAACAGAAGTACTAAAAGTGCTTAAAAATGTTACGGTGTTCTACTTATATGCCCATTTTTAACGTTTCAAAATGTAAATGTACTCAGAAGTGTTCACACCCACACCCATCCAAAACTCACAAAGACAGATTGTTTTCCGAGCTATTTATACAGAGCTAAAATGCCTAAGATATGAATCAAAACTAGATTTTTTTTTTAAAGCTTTTGCTCACCAGTTATGCAAAAAGGCAATGACGCAAACAAACTCTTCAATGGAAACTCTTACACAAGAAACTTTTACTTTAAATTTACATGAGCTTGAGCAGGATGTCTGTAAATGTCAATCTGTTCCTTTATCCATTAAACAGATGCATTTCACTTCCGTTAACCTTTCTTGTTATTGTCTTGTATAGATGTTCAGTCATTTCTTATTGCTACATTAAGACATCCTTTAACATTAGATGTTCATGAACCTTCTTGTTTCTCTCTCCTTCTGTATGTTTTAACCCTAATCTATCAATCATTCTTATCCATGCTCCATCTCCTCGGTTAAAAGCAAAAACTCTGAGGAACATGTCACCTTTTTTAGTATAATGTCTTACAGATTGAGGGTAGTTTAATGGTTTTACTGACTTACAGAGCACCTATAATATCCATATACCATTTACCCTCATTTGTTTGTCTCGCTCGTTCAGCTGCTCCACCACTCCAGATGTGTCATCCTCACCTTCTTTAAATGACTCGCAGATAAATGCTCCTTTAATAGCCTCTTTGACTTATACAACGGCTGCTCTGAAGTTTTTAACAGGTTCTCTTTAAAGCCATTTAAATGAGTGTGTGTATGTGTGTGTTTGTGAGCCAGAATGAGAGCCTGTTTAAAGCATTTATGTCCTAATTTCCTCTTTCAATGCCTGTTAAATTAGAAAACTGAAATAGAGCGGGAAACCAACCGTTTGCCTCAGTTTACTTGTTATATTAAAAGAAAAACTATGCAATGTTCTAAAATTAACATGTAGGGGATGTGACCAGGTCTAGTCATCAACATAAAATTTACCTGACTGACACACAAAACAGATGCAGGATCTAGGAAGAGGGTAACGTAACAACCTTATCTTTCTGAATTTCAATAAAAAAATGGTTGTAGTTGCAAAAAATTAGCCCGTAAGAGCTTAGGAAAGGGTATTTTTGTGGAGTAATAAAAATGTAAAAACTGCTTATGTGAAAAACAAAAATGCAAACCATGTCAATCATAACCTATTTCTGTTACGTCAATTTAAAAAAATTATAGCGCTTCACCTAATTTATGGAAAACAGGACAAGAGCATGGCATTAACTCACTTGTGTAAGTAAGGCGGAAGCCCTGGTCCGTTCCAGAGGCATTGCTGTTGAACTCCAGCCATAAGTGATTGGACGTACTGTTGATGACACGACCCATCATTCCATCAAGTGTAAAGTTGCCAAGAAGACGGGATGTGGTATTCTCTCCATCATACACCTGTCAATCAAAACACAGTAACGGTGTTGAGCCACATTAATAAAACATGAGTTTGAGTCATTTTGCTTAGCTTTGCATCAGAGCACACTGCATGTTAAATCTACCAGGCACCTTCCATGGCTGTTTGTTTGCTGCAGTGAAAATAAGTAAGAGTAAAAGATAACTGAAAAATACCTTACACAAGTCTACACATGTCATTCAACAACTAGTTTTTAAGTAATGATCATTAGCAGTAATAACAGTGCTATATCTCTAAAAAAAAGGTTCTTGTGACCTTTCTCTAACTATAGGATATAAAATCAGTCTTGGCTTGAAACAAAGGTACTGAGATTTCATGGAAATTTCAAAAACATTAACTTTCACAGCATAAAGTGTATTTTTACAGAATGTCTGAGATTGTCTGTTTGCCAACTTATTTACCTCCATATATGTGAGTTCATCAGAACACCACAAACCCCCTTAAAAGAGAACAAAGCTTTGCTCTCTCTAGACTCCAGTTGTGGTATTTATAGCATCCAGCTTTGACATAACAAAAGAATTAAAGCAGAACAAAGTACCTGACCAGCATTTTAATGCATGACTGACAACATAAGGAGTTGGATTACATGCCTTTCACATTAGTCTTTGACAGGGGGGTAATTTGGGCTGCACACCTACCAGATGATAAAAGAATTTGGGGTTAAGGAACAAATTCAGACTTTTGAAAGTTCAAGGCTCAACAATTCTAATCCATGCAATTATTATTCTGCTATCAGAGTAACTTCTTAAATCAAAATTATACAGACGCACGAGTCGTATATGAATTTATTTGACTTATGTTAACATTTCACTTTTTAAATTACGTTAAAACCAATCACATGATTACTGTTCATTTATAAAATGCTTAATTTTATAAGGTCTAGTCTGAGCAATGTTTGTTAGGGTCTTTGTAATTATTTCTTCATCATTTTTGAAATTGTTTTTAAAACTCCATCAATAGTCTATAAGTGGATGTTGTGTTCTTGCAGAAAACAGCTGCTTAATAAAAATTAATAAGCAACATGGAAATGTTTCAGTTTGTGTAGACTTATTTGAGCAACGAGCTTCTTCAGAATGGACACCATTATTCAAAGGGTTTCAAACCAATTACATTGCTACAATAACTTTCACATGAAAACAGTAACATGGAATTTTATTCATGATTCAGGCTCTAGTCATCTTACAAAGTTTCCTCGCTATATGTTGCCAATCCCCCCCCAAAAAATTGCTGACCTGCCATACTGATGGTTCCCTTGAGCACAAACACCAGGCTTTGATAAGTCACACTGTGCAAACCTCCAGGGCTACTAATGCCACATACTACGATGCAGCATCTGGCATCTAACAGACAGGTTTGTACATCCCCTCAGGCACTTTCTTCTGACGCACTCTGTGAAACTCTCCCATGCCATAAGACCTAATGAAAACCAGCATATGACAGTGCTCTGCATTTATTGTGGTCACCGCAAACCCTTAGAGTTTAGTTCCTGTCCAGTAGCTGTGGAATACCCTACAGAGTAAGGTAAGGTAATTTTATTTACATAGCACATTTTCAGCAAAGCCAATTCAAAGTACACTTGAATATCAAAGACCTCGAAAGCTGTAGTAAAAAGTGATTTTTTTTTCTATTTCTATTTGTGTTTTTTTGTTTTGTTTTCTAGTTTTTTGTGAAAATCATTTCTAAAATCCACAGTTCAACAACTCAGTGTGTAAAGTTTTGTGAAGGTGCACATTACTGTTTATGATATATCAAAACCAAAAACAGCATAGTAAAATGTAATTCCTGGACCAAAACAACATACAGTGGCTCTGCCAACAGTTTACTCTTTGTTGATTGGCTATATGTCAACTTCATTTCTAAACAATATGAAATCACCAATTTTTTTACTGCTTCACTTTCCCCCCACAATCTAAATCCTTATGTCCAAATGATTAGAATATAACCATACACCTGTGATATTGCAATAATAAAAACAGCAATAACACACCAGCTGGAGACCATTAGCATTGCAAAACAAGAAGATCCAGAGAGTGAAGCTGTAACATTCTCAAACACTGCCAAGAAGTATTTCAGAGGCCTATTTATTTATTTATTTATTTTTTACAATCATGTGAATTTTAATTGTTAACTAATGTATTACTATGTTTTTAGGAACATATTCTATTTTCTCTTTAAAAATGTCTTTAATGCACTAAAGGAATCATGACGATTAATATCAGGGATGTTTTTGGAAATTTGAGATCTGAAATCAACATTCAGTGATTAAAATGGTGATTTACTGGCAAATAATGTTGGATGCACTTTGGGGGAATTAGTTTTGAAACTTTTAGTGGAAAATGTTAAAGCTTTAAGTACTTCATTGTGCAACACTGTTTATTGCCATATCAAGGCTGTTAAAGAAAAGGTGAATTGTTCGTGCTTGAACTGCTCAAGCTTATATTTGGCAGCCTGTGACATTTTCACAGATGGATGGTGACAGGTCTGCAGGTGGCAGGAATGCCAAGGAAATGGGCAAAGGTGATGTAGTGTTCTATCTTTACAAGTGCTGCCAGTCAGAGGAGACAACGCTGCATGTAGATACAGCCTGTTTGAGTGTGCGGCGGTGATGGAAAGCACAAATATGGAGAAGGACAGTATGAAATGGCATGACAGTATCTGCAGCCTTACTCTGCTAAATTTCATTTTCCCTTACACGTTCCTCTCCCTCAGGTTTCCCTCTCAGTGCCTGCCCAATTTTTGTATTTTGCTTTCCTCTGTTGCTCTTTCTCTCTTCTTCCCCCTGTTTCTATAAAACTCAGTATGGTTAATGAAAAGCCCTGCAGCTCATAAATCAACATGTCACCATCTGCCACCCCTCCTCTCTCTGTCTGTCTGACTCCCCCCTTGCATGTTCTCCTGCCACCGCTATTTTCGTAACAATTCCTCCACATCCTTGTTTAGTTGTTTTTTTTGTTTTCTTTTTTTTTTCCATTCAACTTATCTTTTTATTTTTCTGCAGAGGTCAAGTAAATCCAAGTTAATGCGGTCGAGTAATTGACCACATTAACTTAGTTGACATTTTGGGTTAAATTCAGCTGGGTAAGCGATTTCTTTGACGGTGTCAGGCTAAAACCTTAGCCAATAGCAAGAAGAATTAATGAGCTGGTTCATATGCTCAAGGAGGTTTTTGCCTTAAGCTTTTGCCTGGAGCTGTCAAACAAATGATCTGTGTTCGGCGTTTTCGCCGGCGATGATGGGAGTTAGCTGCATTACTGCTAGCCTGAGGATCACCAAGCTAATTGCTAGCCTAAATAAAGATTTCCCTGTTTTTATTTTAAACTGTCATTTTCCAGTGAAAGAAAAGAAAAACATAATATATGTTCTGGTAAATAACAACAGAAACTTAGTTTAAAAGATAAATTAATAAAAACTAAATCTTAGTGAATGTAATTTAATTCCACAATTCCACTGGATATTTTTTTTTTTCAAAGCTAATAACATTTCTATTTGTTAAAATCAAGGCATATATCTTTTTAACACTTGTTTGTTCCCATTACGTCCTCATAAAGATTAAAAACTGTTGCAAAAAAAAGGTAAAAAAAAAAAAGATTAATTTTCTGCACAATCTAACCATGTTTTGCATGTCAGCCAAACTTCATGAATACAACACTTTTCACTAAGTCCTTCACAATGGAATATAACAAGCTTTTTCAGAGTAGAATATAACAATAGCATAAAGATAAAAAATTAAATGATGAAAATCAAAAGCAGCACACAGAATAAAAGTACTTTTTACAATTCTAAGAACACTTTTTGAATAAAAATTGTCAATACAACTCAAAAATAAGACAAGGGCATTCCATTATTCACATGTCGCTGTTTTAAAGGAGCTATCTCCAGACGCTTTAAAACACTTCTAAGGAACAATCAGCATTCTCTGGTTAGCTGACCTGAACTTCTCAACTGATGTTTAGTTCCTTAACAAGCCAAAAATGTAATTAAGAACTTGACTCTGCAAAGTCGTGAAGGTTAACAGCAATATTTTGAAGTGAACTCTAAAAGCACGCAAAGATGAAACTCTCAAATCAAGGATGTCTTTTGTCAGCTCAGTTAGTCATCCTTATGCAGATTGTTGTGCCATTTAGAAAGTTAACTTATTATTAAGCTTTTTGTTAAGACAGGTAAATAGGTAGTTGTGATTATCTAAACAAGAAGGAATAAAAGTATAAATAGTCATCTCTAGTGCATGCACTTTCACTAACCTTCTAAGTTTAGGAATATTTCTCAAGTAAAGAATTTATTTGTGACCACCTTTTTTTTTTTTTTACAACCCACATTCCACTAAATAAAGAAACAGATAGATAAATATGGTAAGACACGTTATTAAATCTGCTTTTAAGTTTGACCGAGACAGTGGGGAAATCAGAAACAGGACTGTCCTAAAATAGAACCTGGAGGGACTCCACAGAAAACGGTGATAGAATCACATACCAACTCTTTAACACTGAACTTACCTTTCAAACAGAAAGATAAGATGTGAACCAGTTAAAAGGAAGAACTTTTCAAATTACAACAAGACTAATAGAAAATACTGCATTATGTCAGAAAACCCAACGAGTAAGTTTAGGTAAGGTGAAACAGGATGAAAGACTTACTCTAATCAATTCACTCGTCAGCTCTTTGGGAGCTCTTGGGATCTTCATTAACGGTGGCAAGAGGACAGGTAAGTGGGCAGAGGCATTAAATGGCGATGGGCCATGGCTTAAACTAGGCAGGTTGAAACAAGAAATTTCAGTTTCTGTATATGTAGAATCAATTTATGATGTTGAGTTCAATTTAGAACATTAGAAAGTTATTGGCACTCAACGGTCACCCTAATTAACTAAACTAGAGGGAAAAAGTGTGTCCTCGTTAAATTTTGCATTCTTACAGAATCACTGCAGTTTGTATATTTTGTTCAGTTCATCACAAATGTAATTATTTATCACACTAAAAACCACATTTTTTGAGTAAGAGTGAGAAGTCTGCTAACAATTCAAGAGGCAGCTTTTTGCTTTGGAGTCTATGTTTGTCTTGATTCATGAAATATGTATGTATAGGCAATAGGAGTAGACAGCACCTAAAGACAGCGGCATAATCTATAAACATATCTTCATCCAGCCAGAGCAAAAGGCATTAAAAAAACAATACATTGTACATCCAGTAAGACAGCTTCAAAAACGCAATATCTCATCAAAACTGAAAGCTGGGCAAATTCTCCTCTGATGCTTAGTTATGACCTTGCATTACAACCAAAAGCAAAAAAAAAGCTGTTTACAATAAACTATGGAAAAAAGTTACACTTTAGCATTATGTGTAAAGAATGACATGACTAAACCAGGATTCATTAAATTAGGCACTGATATGTATAGTTTTTTTCATTAGACAATTCTAAAAGTGCATCTTTGTATTAATCTGACTTTTCAATATCAATTTCTTTTTAACTTATGTTAAAAAAAATAATAAATCCACTGTTACGGCAGCAATTTGTACAAACTGAATGCTACGTGCTATTGTTATAAACTGAGAGTTTTGGCATATATGTGGAGAGAAGATTTGTACGTTTCTTGTCATGGTTTTCTTTAAATGTCTAAGTTATTGATAGCATTTAGGCTTATTTGTGTCTGTTAACCATCTCAGTGTCACCCTTTCTTCTCCTCTAGGAAATTGTTATTTTTATTAACTTTTATTTCTGTTTTATACCTTTCCCTCTGGGGACATCTTCAGCTTTTACAATGGCATTAAGCCGCTCTAAAAGTCAGGGAGAACTCTGCTAATACAACCTAACCACAGACAAACTCAACTGATGCTCTCAGCCTAAGACTAACAACAAACTCTCACCACATACCAACTAACCAGGCCCTCACTCATAGTGCTAAGGCACATTGTGAATAAAAACAACGTAAGACTCTGTCAAGACTGAATCAAGACTGATTTAGGGATTGAAGATGAAAAGTGGCAGTTAGGTGTTGTTAGTAAAATGTATTTCATTACACGGTTATTACCAAGTAAGAACACAAATACAAAGTAAGGTGTTTGTCAGTTTGCTGGTTTGAAACATAAACACCTATATTAACCGTAAAAATGAGTCCAAGTAGACCAGAAAGTGTGCAGCAGAAAAGGTGAAAAACAAAAGAACCAATATGTGGCAAGAACCCAATGAAAGTTTAGACCTTAACACAGTTGAGCTGCTGTGATAGGACCTTGAAAGCAGCATATTAACAAATGTTAATATGCCAGAAAATAATTACTCAGCGTTACTGCTACTAAAAGTAACGATACAAGATGTTCAACCTTGGCATGCTGAATTTTTGGCAAGCGATTTTTTAAAATTTGCCTTTAGTTTTGTTTAATACATTTTAACATGCTGGAATCGGTAATTTTGTGCATTTTAGTTTTGTTTTGATCGTTTAGAATGTGGTCGAAAAAGAGATTATCATCCCTTTATAATGACTTAACCATAGACTTGAAACATTGCATACTGTTTTTACCACAACGATGTACTTAAATGCCAAAATAACTACTATGATTACACCACACAATTGTGATGTCTGATGATAAGTGCAGATGGTTCAGTCACAGGTATTTAATTTTAGATGTAAACACAGTAAAGTGTTTGCATCTTTGTAAACAGAGCTCTGGGGTTTTGATGTATAGATAGGTTGGTCTTTAACAGGTGGTAAAATTACTTAAATCTCACCTCGTGTAAGAAACACTCTCACACACACATCATATTTTAAAACAATTTCCAGAAAGTCTATCTAACTACATCACCCAGCCCTCCCGAGATTATACCCCAAGACACGTTACACTTTTGTTTTATCGTGAATACACCTTTAAGATCCTTTTATACGATCGCTTGGTATTCTTGTGAGTTATGGCTCCTCGTTTTACTTACAGATACCACAAGCTGCAACAAATGAAAGTGTATAAAAGCCAAGGCCAGCCCTCAAATACAGCAGTAATTCTCCCAAGAGTTAGAGGAGGCTGATTTGTTCCCTTTCAGCTTCTGCAGAAGCACAACTATCAACACTAATAGAGAACATTGTTAATAACCCTCAGCAGGAATGTTTGTTCCTCTGCACACAAATATTCAATACATTTAAAAGGTAGAGCAAACCTTGATAATACAATTTAGATATAATACTGCTCTAGGAATTCAAAGCCCTTACTGCAATATGTGTTTTACTTCCAGTCTTGTTTTTTTTACACAGTTCCTGTAAGCATAGGTTCACATGGCTGGAATATGCTCATTAATGGACTAATGAAAATAGAGTTTTACTGCATAATCCATAGATTTTTACAACCTGCCAAAAATATCTGATTTGTCCTCGCTTGTCGGAGTGTCATGTCATGCATACTAGGCAACTACCATATGAAATATTCTTTAATTTTACACTAGCTAATCACACAACAGTTATGCTGAAGCATAAACTGAACAGGAAAAAAGCTTATATTTCATATTATACTGCAAGAACACGCATCTGGATGATATAATCTTGCACATTCACCTTTTGTGTGTGCATGTGTGGGCATAGATCCCTAAATAAATTAAACATTTATGGATTTTCCACCTGGGGGAAGTTCATACTGACACACGTGTCTGGGTGTTTGTAAGAGACAAACAGAGAGCTAGAGAGAGCAAGAGAGGAAGAGAGGGAGAAAGACTAAGCATACCTTTAGATAGTCTCCATCTTGCAAAGAGAAGCGCTCAGCTTTCAGCCTGATTCCTTTGCCCTTTTCAGTAGTGATGCGGTAGATGCACTCATGGTTGTTATCGTAGCTGGAGGGAAAATTTGGAGAGAGTAGAACACCTTCTGGTCCTAGCGTGGAAGCTCCACACTCGGCTGCAGCAGGGGAGAAAAGCAAAGAGGAAACAGTGTGGGTTAAAAAAAAAGGAAAAAAAAAGAAATTACATCAATTCTGTATAATTATCCATCATTGTCCATGCATATCTCACTTCCACATGAAAAAGAATGATTAGTGTATAATGCATATCAAGGATACAGTGACTTTAAAATGTACTTGCACCTCTTCCTGGGATATGTTATGTTCCAGTAACAAACTTCAATGTATTGTTTGCGATTACCAACTCATACTGATGCATAATTTTAATTGGCACAGTCTAATTACATTTGCACAATTACAAATTTGAAATGCATATGTAATCACTCAGCTACCCCTAAATCAGATCTAGTGCAACCAATTGATTTCAGACAGCGTATATAGAGTCCACCTGTGTGCCATCTTTTTTTCCCCCTCAGTATTAATACAGCTGTTCTGTGAACAGCAGTGTTTAAACAGCATCAGACTAATGCACACCAGGCACATCAGGGATAAAATTGTGAAGAATTTTAAAACAGGGTTAAGCGTTACAAAAACTGTTCTAGCATTAAGCTGTTCAACAAATTGTCCAAAAACTACAATTGTCTCCAGTAAGCCTCATAGGGTCAAACTGGCGCATTACAGTCGTCACGGCCAAACGTTAGCAATTGGGTACAAATTAAATCTTCAGTAGAGTCCAGGCCTCATTTCTCAATAGCTGAGGGTCCAGACTCTCTGTACAAAGCAAAATGTAGAACACAAGGCTGGTTTTTACCAGGCTAGCATAATTGGAAACCAACCAAGTCTGACTGGAAAGGTGAGTAATAACCAGGGCAGCAGCTCCATGGTAATTCTATTGGAGCTGCAAAGGTCCACATCTCAGGTGGGAGAAGCTTTTTACAAGGAAAATATTGGCCGTGCTCCTCACAAATCTCACATTTATGGAAGGGTGGCAAAAAAAAAAAAAAAAGCTAATGGTGAAAAAAAGCAACAAAAAGCCCGTTTTGCAGCTGCCACAAGCTTTATAGGGACAAAAACTGCAAAAGACTGGGTGGAGGTTCACCTTTCAACAGAACAACAACTCCAAACATACAAATAGATCTATCATGACAATTGTAGATTAGAACATATTCATGTGTTACAATGGCCCAGTAAAAATCCAAACATGAAAATCAGCAGCAAGATTTAAATATTATTCGAGACGTCTTGAAAGGATCAGCTTTAGGAGGATAAGCCGCACTTTTGAGATTTATCTGAAACAAATGGTAGAAACTAGGTACCTTTCCATTTTCTCTTCATACTGACATTCTACTATTTCCTTGGCTATTGGTCAACACAATAATCCAGTGTTTCTTAATGGGTTTCCTCAGTAACCAATGCCCTGAATGCTTTAGATGCTTTTCTGTTCTACAACACCTGATTCAAATGATGGCATGAGCTCCTCTGCATGCAATCAAGAGCTGCAGAAACATGTTAATCACCTACTTATTCAAGTCACCTAAACACCTAAAACATGCAGGGCAGTGGTCCCTGCAATTGAGAAACACTGCAATCATCACACAATATAGTTTGTAGTTGTGACATACCAAGAAATTAATTAATAAAATCTACAGTCCAGATTTAAACAAAATACAGATTATAAGATCCAAAATAATTACAAAAATATGATCATCCTTGTTATATTTAAAGTACTGAAGATAATTTAATTTAAAAAAAAACCTACATAAGTCATAAAGACATTAAAAGCAAAACTTTGCGTAAAAGTAGGGCAAGAATGGTGTGTTAAAAATGTTAAAATTATACAGAATTATCTTTTAGATTATCTGTTGATTAAAGTTAATGAATTAAATAACTGGTAATTTCAGCAACAACAAAAAAAAAAGTTTTATCTTATGTAAATGAGGAAACCAGAAAATAGAAAAGGTTTAACAAGTTTTCAGTTACCTCTAAGAAGAACAAGGAAGTCATGAGAAACCCAAAAGTGATGCAGTTGGTGAAGAATATATATAAAAAAACTAGTATAAATAAATATAAAACACAAAGCACTTTTGTTACAACGGAAGAACAGAGTTGGTATACGGCTTTTGTTTCTCATAAATTAGTTTTAAAGTTAAATCACAACCACATAGAGGGAATTAGAAGAATTAGAAGTTGATGCAAAGAAGCTTGTAAGAGTGAAAAGAAGGAGAAATCATTTCAGAAGAAGATAGAAACATTATTTGAAACTATATTAAACAAGGATGGTGGTGGCAAAAAACCCCCTGAAGATTTAACTCCTCCTTTAAAACATCCAATATTCTAATTATCTACCAGAAAACTGCCCAAATACAGAGAACAAGAAGAAGTAATAAGGAGAAGGACAAAGCAAAAGATGAACGATGTGTTGTTGCCAGTTGCTGCTGGTACTTCGCTTCCTCTTAGTCAGACCTGATCTCTTGACAGATAATGCTATCATAGCATTTTCAGTCCACTCTCTCTGGGGCTCGGAAATTTCCAGCAGCCCCCAGCCAGACTCTCATAAATTACCAGCAGCATCCTGAGAAACACTGATAGCCATCAAATTCCAGCAAATTACAACCTGCTAACAGAATAATCCTGGCAAATAAAACCAACAGTCCACCAGTCACATAACAGTAAATTACCACCGTGTTCGCAGTAAAATACTGTCAAATTTACAACCCAGAAAATGCTGATACTTTACCTCCATATTCATGCAGTACAGGAGGCAATTTGAAACTTTTACCTCATCATCTACCCGTCGCACAAGACCATATCACTTCACTGCTGCATAAACTGAAAATGACACCTATGCTTGTGAATTTAATTTATATAAGTTTATGAAAAGAAGGAAAAAATGTATTAAAAAGTTCTCTCAGTGTTTGTGTAGAACTTCCACAAATAAATTACAAGTCTGTGTTTTGTCTCCATCGCCTTACCTATACACCTCGGCAGTGTGTTGCTCCACACTCTCCTGCCACCTCCGAGACAAGTGATCTTACTGTCTCCCTCAAGTCTGTAGCCGTGGAAACAAGAGAAGGCAAGCGAGTCACCGACTCCAAATCGAAATCCCATCCTCCTGCTGAATGCCGGCACACCGGGATCCTCACAGGGCTCCAAGTCGTACTCTGAACATGCAGGCAAGAAAGATAATATGACTGAGGAGCGAATGGAAAAAGGCTGAATATATTTAACCTCACTAAGGCTTCAAGAAAATTGAATAAGTCTTTATTTGATGGATTACATTGGTTAAGAGGAGCAGTCATAAATATAAAGTCTGCTGACGTTTTAACAAAGATGACAATTTTAATCAAACACCAAATAGTTGGTTTTGACATAACAGAAATGACTTCTTCTATAAAAAAAAATGACTTAGAAACTTAGAGAAGTATTTTATAATTTACTGATGTGCACAGGACGAAAAGTGGAATTTTCGACAGCTATTGACACCTAGTTCTGCCGTGCTCATGGAGATTGAGGGTTATCGGCAAGAGGCTTTTGTCAGAGTGGAAAATTGTAGAGCACTGCCAAGAATGGCCAAAAACGCTGTGTGTCCGCGTTCCCCTATCACCCCCCTCCCCTTGGGCGTGGGAGAGGTTTTCGTATTTAAATAAAGTTGCTGAGAGCCATGCAAATGTAAATCAACTGTTGAGCACCGGCCTTTTGACTCTCTGAACCATTTTACCTTCTGTTCACCTGTTTCTAGACCCAGGATCTGGCCAAAACCCCTCAGTGTTATTAATTGAGACATAATGAGATTTAAGCACAAAACAGGCATTAATGCTGAAAATGTTCTAATGTTACAAAGTCACACAAATGGAACAAATTTAGTGTGACATTCACCATCCAGCACTGAACACACTTAGCTCAACTTAGGGATGTAACCTTAACACTTAAGTGTGCATATCAAAGTACAATTTTCAGGGTAAATCTGATGATATATTGTCAACATTGCATGTCTGTCAAGCTCATCCAAGATTGTGTGGTGGAATGCAGACAGAGCCACTGCTGTACACATTTCCAAGAGAAGTTTTCCGCCAACGTGAAAACACTGAGCTCTGGAAAAATTTTCACCTAACTAACAAATAATTTAGTCATTTCAGCAACCTTGGTTTACCATTTCTTTTCTAGGGTATACTGCATGTTTAATAACAAAGGCCAAATGTGTAATTATCATTAAATATATATATAATGTAGCTTGGTTGACAGTCTACTATAATCTCTACTGTATATGTGCAGTTTTTTTCATCACAGATCAGACATCTGTAGAGAGAGAAAAACAGCTTTTGTTGTCATTCCTTCAGAGGAACTTTCACGGTTGGAAACAAATTTCTTGGATAAACTAAAATCATTTAAATAGTATTTGACTTGAAACTATTTCAATTGATGTCAAAAGAAATATGTGCACAGTACAAAAAAAGTCATACAAAGTTTAACAATAATTTTTCATGTTAAATAGAACTGCTACATCAAGAAACATTTTCACTGATTTCAAATAAATCTGGGTCAGTGTGAATAACTCTTTACTGCTTTTCTTGCATTCGTACCTGAAAAAGTTATATTAAATCCTTCGTAACTCATGGAGAAATCTGATATAAATCGCAGCTGCACACTGAAGTTTCCATAGAGTCCAGCTTTGACGCTTGGTGGAAGCACTGAGCCGGTGAGTCGAGCCACCGGAGCCTGGAAGTTGCCATCTTCAATGATGGACAGGTAGTCATGGTTCTCCTCTAGGTGGAAAGTATGAAAAACCAGATGGACCCCTGGATAAACGGGTGGAAGATTGGGTGAATGGATGGGTAGATGGATAAAAGAAAGCAAAATTAGACAAGGAGAATCAAACTAATCCGAATAAACAGGAAATACAACAGAAACAAAAGTGGTTACAGTAAACATGTCCCCTCATGTACAAGAGTAGCAGTCTGCAGTTTTGTAAGCAGGTACATGTTCTCTAACCATTCACATAACAACAATTACAACAGTAATTTCCAAAGCACAGTTTGTGCTTTCATTATGTCCATGCATTTGTGTTTGTACCTTTTCCATGAGACACCTCTATAGTCCAGGTGCAGTTCAGAGAATTGGGGTAAAAATCAGGAAAGCCAGGAGATAGAATTGTTCCTGTTTTACCAAAAACATAGCCTCCACACAGCGCTAAAGTAAAAAAAATAAAGAAAACAGGAAAGATTGGAATCAAAAAGGAGAATATGTAATATTTATTACATTACAAAGACACAACAAACTGTGAGCTACAACACAAAGTCCAGAGATCTTAAGAAATTCACAGATATGCCTGCTTCTTTACACTACACAGAACAAGAACAATGTGCCCTACAGTGTGTTTTTACTTAGGTTGCAGGTTTACCACATAAAAATAGTTTTTACTCAATTAATCAATCGCACATGTATTTCATTGTGCTTGGTGGAAAACCTTACCTTCATGAAAAAATAAAATAAAATACCAGAGAGTTGCATAGTAAGACCAAATGTTAAAAGAACTTAATAGTATTATGTTGGACCCTCTTTTTCCTTCAAATATGCATTAACTCTCTGTGGCACAACAAGGTATTTTAGACATTTTAATCCATATTGACACGAACGCCTAATGCATCACAACATTTCCAGGATGCAAATCTCCTGTTCATCACATGCACACTCTCATCTTTTGAGTTGTAAATAGTAGAAAGGAAGACTAAGAATGCCTTTCAAATCCGTTATTCTCTAATCTTGGTGTGCATCTGTGAATTGTAGACTCAGATACTCGTTCTTTGGCTACATGAATGTGGTCAGCTGATGAGCTACTGCTGTAGCTCATGCGCATCCAGTTTTGACAACCACTACAATAAGAGTCTCTAACATAAAATATTTTTTTTGGTTGTGGTCACTAAGCACAATATCCGACTTTTGATGCATTCAGTTTTTTACACTTCAACACACAGGTCAGAAATACCGCCAAAAAAATCCTTTATAAACCGCAGAACTTGTGTGGTATATATTTTTGAAAATGTCCTTGAGGTTTGGTTTATGTTGGACAAACAGAAAGAGCTTCGCAGACTTTTACGAGACCACAAATCCACCTTATGTACAGCAAATATGAATTGCCTGGCACCATGTAAAGGCCAACGTATATATAGTTCTGGATCACTGGTCAAGTTTTGGGGGGCATTACGAAAATCTCAGCTTTTTTAGTAGCCAATTGGGTGATTTGGTTTTTTTTTTTTTTTTTTGAGTTAACTTTTGAATATTTGATTTTGTCAATGGTTTTAATTAATGATCCGCTTTAAGTGTTTAGTGTTCATCTTTCTTTCATTTTGTTAAGTGTTGTTGATGTGGACAGTGAATAATGTGGTGAGCGCCACTCTTTGTTGGGTGGCCAGTTTCCTTGTAATTAGATTTAATCATGTCTGCAATATCATCAGTTATTCATGTCTACCTCTACGCCTGCACAATAAAAACTGACAATCAGTGAGGTCCAGGTCAGATTGCATGTCCTTCAACTGTGAAGCTGCTGGGGTTAGCAAACGGTTGCTGTAACACACATCAAAGATGGCATTACAAGTAACTTGGTTGTAACGAGTGGTTAATTAAGCAACTGTTGCTGTTCTTTCGTCTGGAACAAGTCTACCCATTATCCTCTGACATTACCAAGCCATTTTCATCTACACATCTGCTGCTCATTAGATGGTTTCAATCTTTTTCAGATGGTTCCTTGTGAACCCGTGAGATGGCTGTTGGAAAACTCCCAGTAGATCAACAGTTTCTGACATACTCAGAAAGCAGGTGTACCTGACCGATATGCCAAACTACAAAAGAGAATGCTGAAATCCTGAGTGAAGTCTTAGCTCTTTCCTTAAAATATATACATTTCTTCTACAAAAATGATGCAAGTTACCTCAGGATATAACCTAACATTGTATAGATGGGGAGAAAAGTCCCTTTCAGGATTTCAGTTCTGTACGCAGTTTGGGTTACACTGAAAGGCTTAAATTGTCTAAACAAAAAACGGTTATTGAATAAAATACAATGAATCACTATAACTGATCTTAACAGCTTGTTTGTTTTATGGGGGAACTATATCTTTTTTTGTGAGTGTGCAAAAAGTGTGGTAGATGCAGCAATTACACAGAACTACATCCAAGCTCTGTGTAATTGCTGCATTACACAGGAGCAAGAATGAGACAAATACCAAGTTCAGTTATAACAGAGTGAGATTGTTTGTTTTACGATACACCAAAGCCAACCTTTAGTTCCACTTTAATTTTGCTGGAGAGCATATTTTATTGTAAATTCTCAACTATTATTATTTATTATTATTTATTATTATATATATAATAATAAATAATATATATATATATATATATATATATATATATATATATATATATATATATATATATTTAGTGCTTATCAGGAGATATAAGGTATATAACATATTTATTTTTGCCTAGCCCTATTGCAAGTACATTTATATTGCAGAATTAAATGGGAGGGTATTTATATCAACCACAGAGACCTATTTATTACATTTTGTATGGAGCAATCCTACTGCCAACAGTATCTTCATCATGTTCCATTACCAGGATAGGACATCAATTTTATGTCTGAATTGGAAGAAAGCGGCTGCACTAAAAGTGCCCACGTGTTGTACAACACTTCTGAGAAGACAAAGCATCTAAACAAGAGGCAATCTAATAAAAATGTTTTCAAAATACCATATTGGTTGAAAAACATTTCACTGCCTAGTTACATTAGTACAGAAAAAAATAATATTAACAGACCCTCATAATCATTCATTTTACCAAAACCTTTTAATCTGACAAAATCAAAGAGTGAAGTCTGATGACACTTAAGTGATGGGACACCATTATTTATCGAATTAGATTCAACTTTTAATACCTGAACAGGTAATTAGCTTCAATAAAATAGGCTAAGGGCTGCAGCGTCAAGAATTACACTGCTGTGCTTTTGGCAATTTTTCTACATCAACAGGTCTGCTGAGCTCAAGGCTGTGCATTAATTTCAGCTGCTCTTTATAGACTCCTCCGGTCATTAGTGAAGTGAGTGTACTGTGCCCCGTTTTTGAAGATCAGTGCAGTTCTGGAATCTCATCGCAGAGCCAAACCTTCCCACAGGTACTCTTTATAATTTGACTGGAGGCCAACATGTCCTGCAAAGAAAATTTACCCCCATCAGGGACTGAAACTGATTTATAAATGAAACAAAACTCATGCAGTACTCATATCGAACAGAAAGAAAAAAATACAATAGTAATATAAAAAGGGGATTAAGAGGCTTTAGAGACTGCTGAATCAATACATGTTTGCTTTTGTTTTTTGTTTACTACTTTCCAATCAGTGCTTCTTAGTTAGATCTGGTTAAATTGGAGTTAATTAAACTGTTTCTGTTATGAATGGTGAAAGCTTGTTTTATTTTAGCTGGAAAGAAAGAAACAGACACAGGCAGACACCTACATTTTAGATTCTAGAAGATTTTACAGCTATGGGTCAGTTAGCAGTGTGAAGGTATGCAGAGGTTTTAAAAGGTCAAGGTTTCCAAACCACTTTAGCTTTATTTCTTTTACTGAAATAGGCAGAAAAATGCCATAAATTAGACTTTTTACGTGCTGTATAAAGGATATATCATCTCCTTTTCACGTGTTGCTTTCCAGTGCTGGTCAGGTGGCTGACACATGGCTACTATGGACAAAATATTCCATATGCTTGGACATATTTCCAAGTGCAAATAACACAGAAGACAAGCTCTGAAAATGAAGGAAGTGCTCCCCATTGTTCTCATTAACAAAAGTCCCTTTTAAGACTGTAGTTTTCAAGCTATGAATCTGCAGGTTAAAAAAACAGAGAGGGCTATGCAATTCTATTGGTTAATATCTCAAATTCATGTTATTTTTCAAAATGAGAGTGATCCATACCATGAGAATCTTATTGCAGTTTATTTGGATTCTAATTAATGAAAGTACAACATTTAGTTTCTCTTAAACGTATGCTCTAGTACAGTGTTGAAAACTCGGACTGGGTTACTCCTCCATAAACAACTGAATAAATGTGCCAGGCCATGGAGGAACGTGCTGAGGAGAGGTTAAGAAACCTGTTTGGTTTTAGTAGAGGCCTTCAGCTCACTTGTATTGTTGGATCTGGTGTCTCTCATATTCCTCTTGTCAATATTATAAAATTACCTACAGGGATAAGATCTGATGTATTTGTTTGACAATCAAACAGTGTTACCATGTGATTAAATCAGGTGTTTGTGTCAAGTCCCTGCAAAAACTTAAATCAATATCTTTATAAAGCTAAAAACTGCATTTAAGATAACCAAGAGTCTGTGGCTCTTTGCTCTTTCTCTTGACTCTGGGACCTTGTCTTCCAAATGAAATGAAAAATTACTTTAATCTGAAATGAGAACATTAGAGCACCGAGCAACCATCCTGTTCTTTTTCTCCTTAGCCCAGCTGGATGTTCCCTCAGCTTAAAAAGTGGCTTAAACTAAGAAATCTGACAGCTGTAGCCTGTGAGCTAGATGTCATTTTGTGGTAAGTTTTAAAGCAATGACTCAATTTGCAGGCCATGCCTTGTGAGTCTCTGCAAAAATCTTGAACAGCCTTTGCTTCAAAGTCTGTTTTAAGGCTGTCGTTATACCTGTTGTCTGGTATACCTTTTTCCTTCCATTCATCTCTCTGTTATGTGCAGAGTTAACAACCAACATCTGACTTTGCAAGTGTCCACTGGGCAACTGTCAAGTCAACACTCTTTTCCATGATTGTGTAAAGCACCATAAGGGCGTCACACATCATATTTTTTTTTTTCTCTAGTCTTCTACAATGTTCAAAGTTTCCAGGAAACTTAAACTGATTTTAGATCTCCATTATCTGTAACCCATAAAAATAGTGTGAAATAGAATAGAACAGAATGAAAAGCTTGAAAGATATCCCTGTGTTTAATGAAATTATACAAAATTGCAGTTTCACATTTTGAAATAATTTGCTAAAATATTTCATTTATTTATGAGATGGACTTGTATGTCTTCTAGCTAAGTGTTACTGATATATTTGATTTTTTATTTTTTTTTTAAGAACAAAACATAAAGTTTACATAGCAACGCTCCAAGTTTTCAACTACACTTTTAGAGATAAGAGGATATTTGTGTTCACACCTTCCACTGGCTTTCTCTCTTTCTCTGCATCTCGCCCTAAAATCTATTGCATGTCTTATTTCAAAAAGACCTGAGTGCCGGTGTCAGATGAGGCCTGCTCTCTTTCTTTCTGATCAGTAGGCTTGTGTAAGTTGGTAATCACTGCAAGTTTTTTTTTTATACTCTCTCATCAGACCTCAGAAAAAAAGAAAAAACAAAACTGGGACACTATCTAAATGATTATTGTAGAAAACGGCTGAAGTGTGCATTTTTCTCCTGTGTATGTATGTGAAGCTCCTTATAGGACTTTGGCTGTGTGAATGATCTGTGTGGGTGAAGCAGAAGATGGATCATGAAATAAGTAAATAAATAAATAAGTAAATAAATAAATAAAAGAAAGAAAAAGAAAGAAAGAAAGAAGCTCAGAGTTCTACCACAATGCATAAAAAGAGTAAAAGATGATTCATGCCTAACAAGAATTCAAGAAGCAGTAACGCATTCTGGAAGAAAAGTCACAAATGAACCTTGTTTTCAGAGAAAAGAGAGGGGGGTATTTAAAGATATTGTTATATAATGCTGTCATTTCTTTTGCCAAATGTTCTGCTTTGTTTAATTAACTCGCTCTCTCAGGGACTGTGTTGACATATTATTTAATTGAAACGGGAAAAAAAAGATGACTTTGGTCACTTTTAACAAGTTATTGTCTTGCTACCAACTACAAACCTTTAAAATGTCACAGCACTCTTTCAGTGCTCTCCCTGGCACAAAAAAAGAGCAGCCCCTGTTCTGTATTATCTATTTGGCAATTTAGCTGACCTTCAGGAACAAGATGAGCAGTTTTGATTTAGTGGACTTTGTGGGACCACTGAAAGTGCAGAGTGGGTAAATGCTTATGGGGAGTGTACTTCTTTTTCTGACCACGTTGTCTAAAGTTCAGAGTGGCGGTATTAAGCGGTTACTTTGCCTCCATGACTTTTCTCCCACACAAAACCACTGATTTTAATGAGTGTGTGAGCTGCTACAGAATGTCTACAGATCCCCTCCTTGTCTCTGCAGTTTTTTTTTCCTGAGTAGAAAAGGAACTTTGAAATTGTAATTGCCTCCTTGAAGTTTAGGACATAAAGTTCCAGTTTAAGATATAAAGACAACTTGAATAAGTGCAAGACACTTGCACTTATTTGCAATCAAATGATGATTTAGCTTAATAATGGAAATCACTTTTCCAAAACAACTTTACCTTATGTGAAAAAGTGACTGCCCCTTCAACACAACTGTTTTCCCATCTCTTGCCGTCTCCTTGCTTGTCATTACTGGCATTTCTACATCCCTGAGCAGGTCCACTCTTTTCTGCAGAATTGTTTTAATTCGGCCACATTAGACGGTTTTCAAGCATGAATAGCTCTTTTAAGGTTATGCCGCAGCATCTCAATTGGATTTATGTCCAGACTTTAATGAGGTCATTTCAAAACCTTGACTTTTTTTTTTTTTTAGCCATTCCAAGGTGGACTTGCTGATGTGCTTCAGGTCTGTATCTTACTGCATTACGCCACTGTGCTTGCACTTTGAGTCCCAAAGTGGAAAGCCTATTGAAGACTTTCTAGGAATAAGCAGATTTCTTGATTTTGATAACGATGGCAAGATTTCCAGGTCATGAAGCAGCAGAGAAGCCCCAGGCCATCTCACTACTATCTCCATGTCTGACTGTCTTTCTTATTGCTGAAACATGAATACTGACCTGGAGGCAGGTAAGGTCTCCGGTGCATTAGTTGTTGCCCTGGGTTCTTTTGTGACCTCTCTGATGAATCATTTAGTCATTGGGATTAACTTCTGCTTATGTTCCCAATTGTTCCATGTTCCAGGGGAACTTAGCTGTCTGAAAAATCACTGAAAGTGTACAGTATGTGTCACATAACTTCAGCAAACTATTTCTCATTGGGAAATTTTGACTTGAACTCCTTCGCCCTAATAGAATTAATTTGAAAACTGAGTTGTATCTAGACAGGTTCTTTTGTGTGATAATAAAACTTGTTTGAGAAAACTGTGAGACAGCAAAGCAAAAACAGAAGACCAGTTAGGGGGGACGGCTAATTTTGGCTTGCAACACTGGCACATTGCACAGTCCCATAAAAATAAAAAAAACATACTTCATGAACAAATGCAAATGTTTCTTCCAGTTTTTTTCTATTTTATTAAAACAGAGATAATTAAATAATAATATATATATATATATATATATATATATATATATATATATATATATATATATATATATAGAGAGAGAGAGAGAGATGTGACGTGTTTAAAATATTGTGCACTTCCCCACAGGCAAACTATGACATATCACACTTGAGTCAAGGCTCAGTGCTGTTTTATAAAAGTGTCATTCAGAAATGATGTATCCTGTCATATGACATCCGTCTGGTGACATGGAATGCTTGTTGAAACAAACTGAAAATGTCACAGCGGTCGTTTAACAAAATGTTCACATGATACAGAAGATAGTGTGAGGCAGAGAGGCTCGATGTAAAAATCGCTCCAAAGTAGAGACATCCTGACTTTAGTTTTCAAATTGGATTCTTTCCGATTGGGAGATGAAATCGAACTTGCCGGATTCATCTCAAGTAATAACATGAACTGTTATTACTGGAGGGCGAAGATGGTGAATGCCCACCGAGCATCTGTTTCTGCAGTGCTTGTTGAGTTTTTGTAATTTCACTGAACTTAAGTTATTACAGGAATCTTTTTTTAAGGGAGTAAGGACTGATCACACAATCAACAGTCCAGCTGTCAGTTGCAAACAGTGAAAAAAGAAAGAAGACGAGGTTGTCATAGCAGGGTATCTCATTTCCTTTAAAACACACTGCCTCATCTTTTTTCCTCCGAGTTCCTCGCTTCTGATTTAATTTTCAAAAGGAGATAGAAAACTGTGAACAACACTAATGTGATGTGTTTTGGTATGACTTTTTGAACATGTTTACAAAAATTTCATATGTGAACTTTTGTAATAATTATTTTTGTTTTATTTTATAAAATTTTTGATTATTTTTATTTTTTTTACCATTGCAATGTGATGGACAATAACGGTTATTACTGTGTAATTAAAACAAGCAAAGAGGTTCCAGGGTAAATATGCTGTTCTCAAAATATTTACCTCAACACAAGATGACTATTTTGAAGCTGAGTCAGAGTCGTAGATGACCCTGATGTTACTGCAGCAACCGTCACTCCGTGCTCTGTATTACTATAAATAAAACATCACCACAAGCAACTGAGCTGGAACAGGATGGTGGAGAGTTTCCTTGATGCTTTTAATTAGTTTTATTTTGTAGAGTAATAAAAAGTAGAATACATTTTAGATTATTCTTAAGCAGAAAGTTTTATAACGTTTGTCAGCAAGTAGGAGAAAAGCTACGTGGATTTGAATATGCTAAGCAAGGAACTACCTTTTCCTACATTTGCATACACTCTATAAGTCTGTTCAACTGACTAAAATTGCTCCAAAATGTAAAGGTCAGCATTAATGTATGTGCTAGTTACTAATGCTGTGCAGCCAGTAATATCAGATCATGTCACTTCCTTGCCCTGGAAAAAGAAACACCCCATTTTGGGTGGAAACGGACTGTAAAATCGCAGAATCACCTCTGACTGGGAGAAACCCATCAGAATAAAATTTCTAAGTCATTGGGTGATGCTGCAGTGAAGAAAACAGCAATGCCACCCAATGTGAAATTAGTACACAAAGTCTACTAAATTGGAATAACTTAATAACTGAAAAGAAACAGTCGTTTCATCTCATTCTTGGTACAAGAGCTGAGAGCAGGAGAAATTATTCAGTGAGCTTTTAACAAACTGTGGAAAAACTCACGAAGATCCAATTTACTAACATCAATTCACTAAGATCAACTGGATCTTAGTGAAGAAGAGAGGATGAACTATAAATTCTCCTCATTCCTGACCTGTTCGTTTGGTAAAGACAGGCGCACAGCAGGTCTCTGTTCCCCTTCCCACATCAAAACACACTATGGTCTTTGAAAATGCAAAATATGATGCTCTGATTGTAATTTTCATAAACATATAAGAATAGTGGTCTTACATTTAAATCTGGGAAACTTGCATCAGTACAGAGAGACAGATTTGCATATATTTAGGTACCCTAAACAACCTAAAGTACCGTTGTGAAATTTCCCCAGAGTTTATTTTAAATAAACCATAGATGTTTTCAATTTCCTTGCATACCATTAAGAACAGCTTTAAGGACATTAATCCTTTTTTTACACCCCAGCCCTGAAGTGAACAAGTGAGATACAAGGGATTATCCTACACAAATCCTGGTCGTTCACGTCCCCATCTTTTTTAGGGTTGTCAAACACGATGTGCAGTCACAAAACTGGAAGAATAACAGGCAAGTGTCTAAGAGCATGTTTGTTTTTACAGCTTTTACAGCTGAATGAAACCATTAAAAAAAATTACTTTGCAAGTAAGGAAATTTGTGTTGATTGACTATTTCTTTGTTGTATCAATGTATCTTGGCAGTAAATAATATACCATTGCAAACCCTCTTCATATTCCTCTTAACTTATGCTAATTTTGTAAAGTAAATCCATTTGTTGAGAAGCTGAGCTGTGAATGTAGGTGGCTCTCATGAAAAGCCTTTCAAGCTTGTTTTTTATTGCAAAATGTCGCAAAATCTCCATTGAAACCACCTGAAAGTAACAACATGGAAACGTGTCTAACTGGGATTGCATATGATGGTCTTCCTCTCATTTCCTTCCTTTCAACATGTTGATTAGATGTACATTTTCACTTCAGCAATATCAACTGAAAGAGAAATCCGGCTAGCATTCTACATTTAGTATCAGCTAAAGATCCATCCACACAAGCACAACTATGACTTTACATTCACTAACAGCCAAGATCAGTTTAAAAATCACAAGTTAATCTCATGGAAACTACACAAAGAAAGTCTTGCCTGACTGAGCTTAGAACAAGAGTCCAGTGGGGTTATGAAAAAACAGGGTTACTTCGGCATCCCTCCTTTTGTACTGACAAACATAAAGGTTGCAAAATGGCACTGGTAGTTTTTTTTTAAGGGTTATATTAAGCAAGTTGTAAATGTAGTTTTTAAACTCTTTAAAATCTTTTTTTTTTTCAATAAGTTTGGGGTTAAAAGAAACAAGATGACCACACTGACCTGCTGTGCCAATGCGTATACATTTTGTAATTTGGTTTGGTTCTCTTTACAAAGGTGATGCGGCGTCCCTGACTTCACTATTTTCCGGATGACCACATTTCCACAGTGTTACAATTGAAGAAATGAAAGTTTTCACAGCTCTGAACGAACAGAGCCGAAATGAAAGAAAAGAAAGATTCTAACCATCGCAGCTGGGAAGAGCATGACTCCACTGGTGACTCTGCTCACAAACAATTGGCTCCTGATCACTGAGTGTGTATCCAGGGTTGCATGCAAATGAGACGTGGGAGCCAATGGAAAAGCTACTGCCATGGCGACGGCCGTTGACTGGGATACCGGGATCGAGGCATGAGTCTGACTCCATCCTCACACCTGAAAACCACATGGCACATGGACAGAGTCAAGAGGGTGAGTGGATGAGTGTCTGCAAAAAAAAACAAAAAAAAAAAACACCTCCATCAGTTATTCCATCGGTCTTACTTTCATATCTGATGCTGAAACCAGCTGAGGACCGGCTGTTGTCAGTGGTGAACAACAGGAACAGGAAGTTGGATGTGGAAATCAGGAAATGAGGCGCTTGGGTGCCGTGGTATTCACCAATCAGCGGGGAGGAGGCTGACGGGCCGTCTCTGATCTCCAGTGTGTCATAGTTTACCTCCGTCTGGAACCTTAACAAATAAGCAAGAAGTACGCACACACTAAATCAGACAACCATAAAGGTACATGACGGGAATAGCGACTATCTAATTAATTGTTTAACAGAAAATTGGACTGCAGTGCTGTCAAAAGATGAGTTAGTTACGCAAGAATATGCTAATAACTTCACTTGCAGCACAGTAAACTAATTCAAATTTAAGAGCTTACTCATGCACTACCTAAACATTTGATTAAAAACACAACAGCTTAACAATTTGTCAGATTATAGCCTCTTGTTGTTGTTCTAACCGATGCTAAATTGGTACGGGCAGCTCAACGCCGAGCACTAGTTTATCAGTCGCCGTTGCATCATATGACGCTTCTGAACCAACAAGCATTTTTGTTGTTGTTTTTGTCAACTTAAGCTAAATTTCTGATAACTTACATAGTCAAATGAGACACAGTCAAATGTGTCATGGTAAAAATCTAATATTTTTATGACCTTTAAAAGTATTCTTGAGCATTTCAGGTTTTCTGGATTTTATTTATTTATTTATTTTAAGTTCTAATTAGCATCTGTAGTGAAAAAAAAAATCAAAAACTTAACTTTATGATGCAATGTTCTTGTATTCAAATCCAACACCCATAATTGCATATCTATTGTTACTATTCTTATTCTGTTTAGCAACCCACAACATGAAGATTAAGTTTATATACTTTAGATCAACATTTAGCACCATCTACTTCATAGAATCAAACATGGAGAACCAACATTTATTTTTTTAGTTCTTTTTTTCCTCTTTTTGTTCTTTCCTTTGGTTTGTTGTTTTGTTTGTATTTCCTTTTAATTCACGTAAAGCACTTTGAATTGCCTTGTTGCTGAAAATGTTCTATATCAATAAACTTACCTAACTCTAGTTCACCAAATCATAGACTCCCCACTCCTCCCCAAAATATTAAACCGTTTGTACTGCACACCAAAACAACTAAATCAGTTCATTTAGGACCAATACTTATGCTGCTTAGTAACTCATTAATCAAGTAGAAACTGATTTCTCATGTCGGCAATCAAATGCATGTTAGCTGAAAACTAATCAGGCCTTGAGAGCCAGTCATCCATCATAACAATATCTGACCACCTCAGTGAAAAATGAACTAGCCTTTGCCACGGACATGTGCATTACTTCGCAAATGAAATGCCTCGCAGGTGATGAAGATGACTTGAATTTTACGTCACGTCCCAAAAAGACAAATTTCAGCCATAGCGGGTTCAAGCTTGAGCACATTTTTCCATGGCTTGTTTCCAAGAAAAATGTGTGCAAATAACAAACATTAATCATGTGCTGCAGTAACTCACAAACTTTATTTATCCGTATCTGACGCTGTAATTTAAAAAAAGACCTCAGTAAAGATTAAGCAACTTAATTATATACAACCTAAGCAACCAAAACATACCAACCACAGAAGCCACATTAAACCTGCAGGCAAAAGTGGTAAACCATGCTTCTGTAAGCAAAATATTAAATAACTTACTTGTCAAAGTGTATTTTTACAGCATGGTCTTTCTGTGCCTCAATGACCCACTGGCAGTTGAGAGAATCTTTATAAAAGGAAGGCCAACCAGGAGACAGTACAACACCGGCAGGGGCTGTGAGATGGCCTCCGCAGGGAGCTGGAGGAAGATGGAGACAAATACACGTAGAGAGATGCACACAACGACGACGATGAATAATATAATTAATCATTTTTGCCTTGTACAAGAACCAAGATTGCATTTCATTAAGTTTGAAGATTTATCATCTGCTCAATTTATTTTAGCATTCTAATCCTTTTTGAACGTCTGCAATTTGCACAAAAATGTTTAGATCTGAAATTATGCTGAGCCAATCTTCTGGTAAAGTAAACAAATCCAACTTTCGCCTGTTTGAAAAACGCTTTAAATAATTAGAATATGCTAATTTATAGGAGAATTCAGGCATATTTAAGTGTCAAATTATGCCAGAAAAATGTATCCTTAGATCTGTGCAACTCATAAAGCAGCAGGCAGACACTAGATTATAGATCAGAACACCTCTTTAATGAATTATTAGAATTCAAAAAGAGTAAAGTTTGGAGTGGGCTTTAGATCAGTACTTTAATTATTTTTAAAATTTAAATGTTAAGTCACCTGCTTTAAAATCACTCATAGATTCACGACTTTGGGGAAAAAGGGGACAAGAAAAATCTTTTAAATGTTATCTTTTAACTTTTATATGATATATTGGCTGTAAACACTGACATGTTGCCAACATGTTCCACTCCTCCTGGGTTAAAACACTGTATCCCTACCAGTTGCCCTCTTAAATCTGGACTTTCAGCAAGTCAGTGACTTTTTTAAACTCTAAAGAGCTGGGCATCAGAACTTTGTAGATTCATGAGGAAATGAGTAAAGATACATAGTATGCAAATATGTTTCTCATCCAACAGAACGCTCCTCCCTCCCCACCCTACATACTTAATGAGATGATGAACCACTTTAATTTGCTTATCTTCACCATCTAATTTATCAGCAGGCAAAGTTTAATAATGTCATTTAGACAATATAATTAACAAGCAAGAGACAAATAGAAAAATAACCATCAGTGCGTGGAATGATGCGAATTACTCTCAAAATCTCTTCAAATAATAGAACGTTCAGAGTTCCTCTGTCATTACACCAACATGTTGGCCTATTTGCAATGATATGAACACCTGCCTGAATTTATATAGGCTTATATGAATATATATACTCGCATAACTGGAGGCAGCGTTTATAAATAAGCAGCCTAAATAAGTGTGGAGAGGCCAAAAGCAATTAAAAAAAATTAATTCACACTCCTGTTGAAGTGAAGAAAGGCATTTTACTTAAATTATTTGAGTTTTGGTCTGGTGAAATAATTATCACCATTTGCTCAGACATACGGAGAAGAAATTGCAAGTTTGTTTATGTTCACCTTCACATCGAGGAACAGCGGCAGACCAAACGACGTTCCCATCCTGAATGATGCAAGTGACCTGATCCGACCCCTGGGAAAAAAATTACTTTTTGAAAAAATGTGCAGCTGACAGGAAAATTGCTTTTTTACTCAAGAAAAATGGGGGCGGGGGGCAAAGGAATCTGAAGTAGTAAGATATCTTTTTTTTTTTTTACCTGTGTCCTAATGAATCCTTGATCACAGCGAAAAGCCACCGAACTGCCCAGCTGAAACTGGTCACCATACCTCTGTCCGTTGACTGGAACACCCGGGTCATGACATTCATTCTGACCAAATGCTAAGAGGGGGCCACACCAAAAGAAAAGTTGATGTAAAAAGCAACTTACTTCCAACTCAATTAACTTCTTCTAACAGATTACATTGGGTGTAAATAGATATAGAGAAAATGCAATAGACACCTAACGCGTTTTAAATTCAGGATGTACTGTACAAAAGTAGATCAAAAATATATCACATCTCTTAAATAGATTCCATCCTAAAATTGGTTTGAAACCACTGCTCTATGACTGCCAGTGGATGTGACATCTCCACTGGAACAAAATATAGGAATGAAATTATCTTTATGTGGATTCAATCCTGTCATGTTAGGCTTAAATTATCCACATTCTGGAGATTAACCTGATTCCAGGCAGAGCACATACCCAATGATTTGACATGTCTCAGGTTGATTAGCTGCTGATGGAGAGGAAATGAAGGCAGAATGAAAAAAAAAAAAAAATAGAGGAAAGAAGAGACAGAAGAAACTGAGCATGCAAATGTTGAGGATCTGCACATATTTGACATACTGCTAATATCATAGAATACATCTTTGAACAAGGAAGCTCTATAACTAAATATGTATAAAATATTAAAATGACCCAATTTAACTTCAGTGAGAAGTCAAGGGGACAAAAAGAGTGGCACCTCACAGCTCGTACCTAACAGGTCTAGGCACAGAGTGCCATTTTATAGCACAATCAAGTAACTGCGTTACCTTCAGTTGTTACAAAAATGCAGTATATGTATCAAACATGACTTTAAAGAAGTGTGCAAATTAAAACCTTGAAACTGTGCCTCTCTCCTTTTTAAGAGGCTCCTGCTCTTTCCACCCTCTGCCTTCAGCACATCATCACAACAATGTTTCTCCATTAAGCCTTTAACAATGATCTTAGGAGCATTGAAAAGTAGTTTATATAATAAGCTCAGCAGATGCGCAGTTCCACCAGGTGTTTGCTAATTGTTGCTGCCACTAGTCTGAAAGAGCTGAGTAAGGGAGTGTCATGGAGGATGGGTGATCTGCGTGGAAAAGGCAGCGCCGAGCGAGAGCAAGCGTTCAGGCACCGCAAACAGCAGCCGGAGGAGATTAAAGGAATCAAAGCAACACTCCAGGTATGTTTTTAAATGAGGCAATAACATTAAAACATGACGTAAAGCTCAAAAAAGTTTATTTTAAATAGCACCCTCCCTTTAAGATAAGGCTATAGTGAAATGAGTCTGGATAAAAACACAAAGTGAATTTAAAGGATTTAGGAGAAATGAGAAACACTTAACAGGATCACAACTTATTGAAAGTGACAATAAAAGATAACATCAAACTAACAGTGATTGTGTTGAATCTCCACGTTTCACACCAAAGGAACTTGAGGCATATGAGAATAGAATAATTTTTTTTTTTACTTTATCCACAAGCACATTTCTAATAACTGAGGTTACTGATGTCTGGTATGGATTTGTGACATGAGGGCCACTGGAGCTGCATTCACTACTTTTTACCCACTGAAGCCATTTCTTTGACTTTACTTGATTATTCTCTATTTATTTGCTTGTTTTTAATGAAGAAATGTTCATGAAAACAGGATTTATTTTGTAGCAAAACTATACTTTGAATAGGACATCCGTGGTATCAATGTAAACATGGCATTCACACACAACAAAGGAGTACCTTGCACTGAACATGAACAGGCGTAAATGTAGAAGAGCTTTAATTCACAGGGACTGGGACTGAGCATGTGGCTATAAAAACCGCCGTAAGCAGTGTGTGACATCGTAGTATTTGATTTAAAAAAAAAAAAAACATTATTAATTCAAGCACTTACAGAAACACCCAAAGCAACTTCTGTTAAAACTAATACCAACATTAAAATGATGATAGCCCAAATTACTAAAACTGGAGAAAAAACAGCTTGTGTTAATTATTTCTACAGGTATTTAATTAAAAAGTCTAAAATTCCATGAAGGAAAAGCACAGGAATGGAAACGTCTTCCACGTCTACACATGCGGTGGTGTTCAACGACACAAAAATAAATAACACATGCATTAAGGTTACATGTGAGGGTGTCTTTTTGTTTTGTTTTGTTTTGTTTTTTTTATAAATATGCTAAAACAAAAGGAGCAATCATTGTTTCATTTGTCAAATGTCACCCCTAAAGGAAGAGCTGGAGACAAGGTCATTTATGGAGGCACTGTGTGAAATGGTGCAAAGCCGCATGGTAATCACAGAAAATGAATCAAAATCAGTCATGCAGGACTTGCTCAGCCTATTGCAGGTAAACACACAGGCTGCAGTAGTCAGTTTTAAAGTCGGTCTGAATGAAGCAGGCGATGACGATGGGTTTGAAGCAGAGCTAATCAAACTGATCGATAGCGTCAGCAGTTAGTCACTGATGCGTCGTTACTGGATCCTAGAGTCTTCATTTAAGGATTTAGACTTAATGTTAAGTACTTGCAGCTTAACTTAAATAATCAAAAACTAAATTTTGATTTGCTCAACCCTATTCTACTCATGTGCCCCTAATCTTTTATAAAGGTTTATTCAATACTTTTATATGTACTTGGGTTTACCTGCTGCAACTACAGATGACATCATTACAGTAGGGCATCTGAAATTAGTTTTGCTAAATAGTCTTTGCAAAACCATTCAAGGACTCAATTTGACTTATCCGTCACTTACAAATACAAGGTCAAGTTAGCTGACGTACATACGCTGCAAGAATTTACCGGAGCATATACATGACAAACTAATTGAAGGTCATGGTAAGAGACAAAAGAACAAACTAGAATAGAAAAATATAATTTCCAGCAATTTCTACTCATTCTATGAAAGCTCGAATGATTACCAGAAATTGCCTAATAATTACTTTTAAATGTCTTTTGTCAAAAAAAATTAACATTTTTATAACAAAAATGAAAAAGAAATCAACTTGATTATTGTTTAAGGAATATCCAGTTCAAATGTCTTGTCATTTTAAATTATGTATTCAACGTAAATTGCTGTTAAAGTGTCCTGAAACAGCCAACATAAACTTATCAGGCAGTAACAGTGGTAATTATTGCTTTTATTGTGGAACGCTTCATGACAACTATGTCCCAGTGACATTGTGATGATATTTCCCTGAACTGCTTGTAGAGCACACATCATTAAACAGACTGCTAGATAATGTTAAGCAGGTGTGCATTACGTACTTGTGTAGCTGATATTGAAGCCTTTCCCAGTATTGGAATGGTCAGACTGGAATTCCAGTCTCATAATATGTCCATTTGATGCAATTTGCGATGGAACGTCTTTTCCTGAGAAAGTCCCAAATGTTGTTGCCTCAGACAAACCTAAAAAAAAAGAAAAGATTTACAGAGATGCACATTTAGACAAAATGCTCCTAGAGATATCAATGAACACATTAGACTCAAGCCAGCAGAACAAAGTGGGAAAAAAAAGGATTTAATAGTTCTTTTTACTATTGCTAAAAAAAAAGAAGTCTAGCTTTGATGTGATGCTGTCCATTATATTAAAGTTTCCACATGTAGAGTAGCATGGCCACTGCTTTCCCATGCAATTCCGCTTGATTTTCATTTCTCTTCAGAGCTCTATCAGGGATTTCTCTCATTGAGCTCAATACTTCTGGCTGAATTTCAAGCAGACAAATCAGAGAGATGAAAGGAGAAGAACGCCTCTTTTCTGTGCTCTTTCAGAATTGTGGTCGGCCATGATTGTAGTTTAGAAACGGCAGTGGAAGAAGTAAACAAAGCCATTCAGTCCCTGTTGGCCATGTTTCCAAATGTTAATTTAACATTAACAACCGTCTTGTTTCGCTTGGCACTTTTCTCAGTGGAGAATGGCTGTTTATAGTGCACACAATTTCCAGTAAGCTTTATAGTGTCAAAATGGTATATTACATAACTGGTGCATTACATATGTCACACCTAAACATTACCTCCTGTGTAAAATTTAAAATTTAACAAAGTCCATACCTAAAGCAAGTAATTGTTTCAATGTAAAGCGTAGAAAAAGAGGCTGGTAGGATGACCAAGGAACAACATTTACGGTTCTTTCTACCCTGTGAAATGTCATAAGGTAAACAGAACCTCACATCTGTGATACTAATACCATAGTATTATGCATCTAGTATACTCAGAAACAGGACAAGACTTCACAAAATATTATTCAGAATCAAATTTTAACATAAACCAGACAAAGTTGCTATATTAGATCAAAACAACATGTCTGATTTGGATGCTCACACAGACTGCTTGAACTATGTGACTCCAGAGGCCTTGTGGTTGTGCGCCATCTCGACATCAAAACCTCCAGACATAATCACAGTGACATCTTCACAAGCTGACAATACTTGAAGCGAATATTCCAAAGGGAACTATTTGTTTACTCAAAGGACCTGAGAGAATATTCGAAGTACAAGACTGAGTATTGCGTCCAACATTTTACCCTCCGGAATAGAGCTTCTGAAAGCAGAGATTTGTTAACCACACAATCCAACTGCAATCAACACACTTCAGTAATCCAGTGAATTAAACATGGAATTGTGAAATTATTTCTTCCTATCAACAAATAAAATTTTGATAATCGATGTGCAGTGAACACTAAATATATGGGCCAATAATCCTAATAGTCCTTACTGGGCCAGTAGCTGTAGATTGCCAAGATTGTGCTATTTGTCCCTCAGGTATGCTGGAGTTGCTAAACAAGCTCATCTGATTATGTATCTTGCAATTACAGCACACAAGTACACACAAGCCAAAGCAGCGATCAGTGAAATTAATTATTTTTGAGTCATCTCAAAATTATGTCCATCTGAGATACATCAGATGGACAAAAATGTGCACTAAGACTGAATAGGAAAAATAATTATTGAGATTCAGTGAAATTTTGACAAATTTCAGTGGAACGAAATCCTTTCTGACAGTGCTCGCACAAGAACTCAAAAACATCCCAGACATAAAAAGGAATCCAAAAAATGTCAAAAACAATGTGATTCTAGACAGAGAAAAGAAGAGCAGAAGAAAACTAGGAAAAGAGTTTGTCCTTCGCGATATCTACTATGTCAGTTTCCATCATCAACTCAGTTTATACTCTGAGGCAATTAGACAGTTTCAACCCACAGAAAGCAGAGTCCTGATAAAATCCCAGGCTTCCGGGTTACAATGGTCTTCACAAGTTTGAAGTCTTGATGTCCAAATATGCAGCGATGCTGACATAATAATCATCTAAATCCCTTTTTGTGTTGACCAGTAACTTAACAGGTGTGCTTAGTAAAGTGGCCGCTGAGCTTATGTTTTATCTGTTATGCTTAATTTTACAAACTGATGATCAAAACATCCAATATGTTCCCAAATGAACATTTGTGTTTGAAAGATAGTAACGAAATCATCGCTAATGCATGTTTGCAGTGTTGGTTTTAAAATCTTATTTGATTAATGCTCATGTGCAGACAGAAAGATTATGTTTTATGCTCAAGCAGATGCTTTGCAAATCCCTTAACCAGCTTGTTCTTGATTTCAACTGTTTTTGGATTGTTACTTTTAACTCCAAATGTTGCATTTGGAGCATGAACAGACATGAATGAAAGTTTTATCCGGTTATTGCATCATTTTGCCGGTTCATCTTATTACAGCTGAATCTGTCCTGGACAATTCTGTCTCCGCAGTGGAAATGGTAACTCCATGTGGAGTTACATGGTGGTCGTGACTTAAAGATTAGGCTCTCTGGACAAATTCACAGTGCACCAGATGAATGGCCCTAAAACTCCCAACTGGCCTGCACAGCCCCAGCCACGCATCACCTCCATTCTTTGACACATTTGTGTCTTGAGCATCTGACCATTTATTCAAACTGTGTCCAGAGATCTAGTGTACCCAATGGACAAATAAAGATATTATATCCACAAATATGCCTAAAAGACTGAAGAACAGATGGAAGCTGGCTGGTGATGACTTTATGAATTGCCACCGTCATAAGTGATACTATTTTTCAGATACAAAAATAATGATATAAGATAAACAACTTTTGGACTTATGCATCCAAGTGGTTTAGGTACTTTTTAACTCATCCCTATCAGCATATATGACTAAGATGCACAGACTAACGTAAGTGTGAAGCCTGAGATGCATAAGGACAATGTGATATGAGTCCTTCACAAATCCAATCATTCATCCATTCACCACATCAGGATAATCCAGAGGTTCCCAAACTGTGGGGCGCGCCCCCTAAGGGGGGCGCCGTGTCATTGCAGGGGGGGCGCGGGAAGCCGTCTGGATAAAAAAAACAAAAAAAAAAACATGAACACTGTATGCGCTGGGTTTTTACCTTAGAATGGCCAACTCTCTGTTATTCCTATGTCAATTTGATACAGTAGAGGCATCCAAACTTTTCATATTTGTGTCCTCTGTCACTTTTATCAGCAGTTAAAACTGTTTAATCCGTTGTTGACATGTGGTAACCTGTTTATCCGAGCCGCCTTTAAACGCAACATGAGCGCTACGGCGCTCGCTCTGGGTTTCCACCTGTGAAGGAGACCTGCTGCTGCTGGGCGGAGCTACGTAGGTTTGTGTTAGAATCACGGCAGCAAACCAGCAAAATGCAAAGAACTTTTCACAGTTTTTCCCTCCAAACTAACCGACTGAGTTGAGTAAAGCTGTTAGATGCAGGTAATGTTAGCTAAAAGATGACTAGCTAATATCAATACAGAACCTTCAGCTTAACAAGCTTAACAAGTACCTTGTAGGCTACCGATGTTGGTGTCTATTTTCAGCTACGTACATTCATTTTGCCCCCAAAAAAGTCGATGCCCCCCCCCCGTCACACGCGTCGTGGGGGGGGCACAGAAAATGTTTGGAAACCACTGGGGGGGGCGCAGAAGAAAAAGTTTGGGAACCACTGGGATAATCCATGGAATGGAGTCAGACGGCCAACGGTCCCCTTCTCCTGTGAGAAACCCTTCTCGATGTTTTATTTAAATGTAATTAAATTTTAACCGTTTCTTTAAAATTTTATGTAAATGACTATGCTGCACATAAATCCTGCACTTTAATGCTACTGGTTGCTAATTGTTTGTTGGTAGGCTTTGCTTTTATGTGAACTCAAAAGTTAATGGTGCAAATCTTTGTTTCCACTTACAATAATAAGAGCTATTTATTTTCTTAACATCTGTTTATCTTCCTTATCTTTTAATTTTCAATTAGAACAAAAAAAAAAAAAAAAAAAAAAAAAAAAAAAAAAAAGAGGGTATTTTTGGGGGGGGACCAAAGGGGGCTCTTAAG